>NC_084747.1:2025209-2042685 GCF_033978785.1 Entelurus aequoreus
CAACTATAGCGATGACGCTCAGAGGACACGCAAGGGGTCACCTTTGCCCCAACAACAGCAGTGACACACAATCCTGACCTTTGCTAGGCTGAAAGTCTGCTGCATGGAAGTTACCAGAAGTGGAGTCCACGCTCACACTTTGCCCCCGAGGTGGTCTTCACAGGCCTCAGCTTGCAGTCGAGGTGTTAGCTAACACGTCAAATTACCCGCCGCCACGCCCGTTGTTCTGGCGGCAGCTGAGTGCGTCCGCCTCTAAGTTGACATGACGGGTCGGCGTTTTAATTAGCTCGCTGACGTGCGACGTAAACAAAGGTGTGAAAGTAACAAGTCGGACGTGCGAGGCAGTCAAGTTTGTCCGTCCGTCACTTTGGTCGACCGCTAGCTGCCTCTGTTAGCGCCTGTGCTAAGAGGCCTCCTTCTTTGCCACAACAACAGCACCGCCACAAAAAGCACACACAGAACAAACTGGCCTCAGATCAGACTTCTTGAGAGGCCAAACCAGGTGTGGGGGTTAGAGACGTCTCCAGTGTACTCCAGGAATGTATCAGGGCCATAAGAGTGTATCACCTTCATACATCTCCAGTGTACTCCAGGAATGTATCAGGGCCATAAGAGTGTATCACCTTCATACATCTCCAGTGTACTCCAGGAATGTATCAGGGCCATAAGAGTGTATCACCTTCATACATCTCCAGTGTACTCCAGGAATGTATCAGTGCCATAAGAGTGTATCACCTTCATACATCTCCAGTGTACTCCAGGAATGTATCAGGGCCATACGAGTGTATCACCTTCATACATCTCCAGTGTACTCCAGGAATGTATCAGGGCCATAAGAGTGTATCACCTTCATACATCTCCAGTGTACTCCAGGAATGTATCAGGGCCATACGAGTGTATCACCTTCATACATCTCCAGTGTACTCCAGGAATGTATCAGGGCCATAAGAGTGTATCACCTTCATACATCTCCAGTGTACTCCAGGAATGTATCAGTGCCATAAGAGTGTATCACCTTCATACATCTCCAGTGTACTCCAGGAATGTATCAGGGCCATACGAGTGTATCACCTTCATACATCTCCAGTGTACTCCAGGAATGTATCAGGGCCATACGAGTGTATCACCTTCATACATCTCCAGTGTACTCCAGGAATGTATCAGGGCCATACGAGTGTATCACCTTCATACATCTCCAGTGTACTCCAGGAATGTATCAGGGCCATACGAGTGTATCACCTTCATACATCTCCAGTGTACTCCAGGAATGTATCAGTGCCATAAGAGTGTATCACCTTCATACATCTCCAGTGTACTCCAGGAATGTATCAGGGCCATAAGAGTGTATCACCTTCATACATCTCCAGTGTACTCCAGGAATGTATCAGGGCCATACGAGTGTATCACCTTCATACATCTCCAGTGTACTCCAGGAATGTATCAGGGCCATACGAGTGTATCACCTTCATACATCTCCAGTGTACTCCAGGAATGTATCAGGGCCATAAGAGTGTATCACCTTCATACATCTCCAGTGTACTCCAGGAATGTATCAGGGCCATAAGAGTGTATCACCTTCATACATCTCCAGTGTACTCCAGGAATGTATCAGGGCCATAAGAGTGTATCACCTTCATACATCTCCAGTGTACTCCAGGAATGTATCAGGGCCATACGAGTGTATCACCTTCATACATCTCCAGTGTACTCCAGGAATGTATCAGGGCCATAAGAGTGCATCATCGTCATACAACAACGCAGTGAAGAGATGCATGATATCACTCAGGTGGGAAGTGATACTTCCGCTAAAATGGCGATTAAAGAATATTAATTTAGCAGACAGCGCCGATGCAAGCGGACTCGAACAGCCATTTTCCCTCCCTGGCTTTGGCAAACTGAGGCTTGGTTGATTATCATATCATTAAAAGTGAGTGGGAGAGCATTTTTTGTAGGACACTTTGTCATTGTCGCCCTGATCCCTCGTGAGCTTCGTCAGAGGGGAGAAAAAAGAAAGAAAAAAAAAACGACTTTAAAAGAAAAATAACCTCACATCGTCTCGTCTCTTTAGAGCTCGTCTCCGCTGACGCTAATTAACGCTTTTCAGTGGATGAAAGCATCCATCAACGTCGTCCCTACCTGCCCGCGCACCTCTGACGCTTTTTGAAGGATTGTTTGCATAGGCACACACACACACACACACACACACACACACACACACACACACACACACACACACACACACACACACACACACACACACACACACACACACACACACACACACACACACACACACACACACACACACACACACACACACACACACACACACACACACACACACACACACACACACTTGTATAGAAGTCATAGCCACACATTAACACGGGGGGTCTCGA
This sequence comes from Entelurus aequoreus, assembly GCF_033978785.1. Classification (NCBI taxonomy): domain Eukaryota; kingdom Metazoa; phylum Chordata; class Actinopteri; order Syngnathiformes; family Syngnathidae; genus Entelurus; species Entelurus aequoreus. The sequence continues at coordinate 2,027,609 of NC_084747.1, forward strand.
GCATACAAATGATGACCTCATCACTTATTCTACTACACGGCAAACGTTGCAGAATAAGACAACAGTCTTGCTGAAATAAGCAGGGGCGTCCATGATAGCGTTGCTTGGATGGCAACATGTGTCGCTCCAAAAACCTGTACGTACCTTTCAGCATTAAAGGCCTACTGAAATGATTTTTTTTTAATTTAAACGGGAATAGCAGATCCATTCTATGTGTCATACTTGATCATTTCGCGATATTGCCATATTTTTGCTGAAAGGATTTAGTAGAGAAAATCGACGATAAAGTTCGCAACTTTTGCTCGCTGATAAAAAAAGCCTTGCCTGTAGCGGAAGTAGCGTGACGTCACAGGAGCTAGTATTCCTCACAATTCCCCGTTGTTTACAATGGAGCGAGAGAGATTTGGAGCGAGAAAGTGACGATTACCCCATTAATTTGAGCGAGGATGAAAGATTCGTAGATGAGGAACGTTACAGTGAAGGACTTGAGAGGCAGTGATCGACGTATCTTTTTTCGCTCTGACCGTAACTTAGGTACAAGCTGGCTCATTGGATTCCACACTCTCTCCTTTTTCTATTGTGGATCACGGATTTGTATTTTAAACCACCTCAGATACTATATCCTCTTGAAAATGAGAGTCGAGAACGCGAAATGGACATTCACAGTGACTGAACATGTAAATACACGATTAATAATATTCAGCTTTGCGAAGCTAAAAAAATAGAAGCTAACCTAGCTACGTAGCCAACGTGATAGCATAGCAGTCTCAAATGCAGATAGAAACTAAATTTAAAAAAAACCTGACTGGATGGATAGACAGAAGATCAAAAATACTATTAAACCATGAACATGTAAATACACGATTAATAATATTCAGCTTTTCGAAGCTAAAAAAATAGAAGGTAACCTAGCTACGTAGCCAACGTGATAGCATAGCAGTCTCAAATGCAGATAGAAACTAAATAAAAAAAAACCCTGACTGGATGGATAGACAGAAGATCAATAATACTATTAAACCATGAACATGTAAATACATGATTAATAATATTCAGCTTGGCGAAGCAAAAAAAAATAGAAGCTGACCTAGCAACGTAGCCAACGTGATAGCATAGCAGTCTCAAATGCAGATAGAAACTAAATAAAAAAAAACCTGACTGGATGGATAGACAGAAGATCAAAAATACTATTAAACCATGAACATGTAAATACACGATTAATAATATTCAGCTTGGCGAAGCTAAAAAAACAGAAGCTAACTTAGATGCGGCGGCGGGCTTACTCACTGCAGTGCGTCTGCTATCCTGCTCAAAACACAACACAACCTCCTGGTGTTGGTGTTGCTGTAGTCCGCCGCTCCACCGATCCCACCTACAACTTTCTTATTTGCAGCCTCCATTGTCCATTAAACAAATGGCAAAAGATTCACCAACACAGATGTCCAGAATACTGTGGAATTTTGTGGAAGAAAACAGGTGTTTGAATTGGGTCCAAACACTTCCCTTGCCCTCGTGACGTCACACGCATACGTCATCATACCGCGACGCTTTCAAGCGGAAGTTTCCTGAGAAGTTTAAAATGTCACTTTATAAGTTAACCCGGCCGTATTGGCATGTGTTGCAATGTTAATATTTCATCATTGATATATAAACTATCAGACTGCGTGGTCGCTAGTAGTGGCTTTCAGTAGGCCTTTAAAGGTGCCTGCACAGATGTGTAAGTTACCCATGTCTTGGCCACTAATACACCCCCATACCATCACACATGCCGCCTTTTACACTTTCACCCTAGAACGGTCCCCATGCTTCTTTTTCCCCCTCTTTGGTCCACAGTTGCCAAAAACAATTTGAAATGTGGACTCGTCAGACCACGGAAGACTTTTCCACTTTGCATGAGTCCATCTTAGACGAGCTCGGGCCCAGCGAAGCCGGCGGCGTTTCTGGGTGTTGTTGATAAATGGCTTTGGCTTTGCATAGTAGAGTTTTAACTTGCACTTACACATGTAGCGAACCAAACTGTCTTTGTTCCGGAGGAAACGGCGTCCACAGTTTCCAAAAACAATTTGAAGTGTGGACTCGTCAGACCACGGGACACTTTTCCACTTTGCAGCCCAGCGAAGCGTTTGTGGGTGTTGTTGATAAAATGGCTTTGGCTTTGCATAGCAGAGTTTTAACCTGCACTTACAGATGTAGCGACCGACTGTAGTTACTGAAGTGTTCCTGAGCCCGTGTGGTGATATCCTTTACACACCGATGTGGCTTTTTGACGCAGTACCACCTGAGGGATCCGAGGTGCGTAATATCATGGCTTACGTGCAGAGATTTCTCCAGATTCCCTGAACCTTTTGATGATATTACGGAGCGTAGATGGTGAAATCCCTGAATTCCTTGCAGCAGCTGGTTGAGAAATGTTGTCCTTAAACAATTTGCTCGGGCATTTGTTGACAAAGTGGTGACCCTCGCCCCCGTCCTTGTTTGGGAACGACTGAGCATTTCATGGAAGCTGCTTTTATACCCAATCATGGCGCCCACCTGTTCCCAATTAGCCCTGTTCACCTGTGGGATGTTCCAAATAAGCGTTTTGATGAGGCATTCCTCAACTTCCCCCAGTCTTTTTTGCCACTCGTGCCAGCTTTTTTTCAAACACGATACAGGCATGAAATTCCAAATGAGCTAATAGTTGCAAAAAATAACAACGTTTACCAGTTTGAACGTTAAATAATAACTATAATAACTGGGATTTATATAGCGCTTTTCTAAGTACCCAAAGTCGCTTTACATGTTAAAAACCCATCATTCATTCACACCTAGTGGTGGTAAGCTACTTTCGTAGCCACAGCTGCCCTGGGGTAGACTGACGGAAGCGTGGCTGCCAATTTGCGCCTACGGCCCCTCCGACCACCACCTATCATTCATTCAACATTCATTCACCGGTGTGAGCGGCACCAGGGGCAAGGGTGAAGTGTCCTGCCCAAGGACACAACGGCATGGTAAGAGGCGGGGAGCGAACCTGCAACCCTCAGGTTTCTGACACGGGCGCTCTACCCACTACGCCATGCCGCCCCAAATATCTTGTCTTTGCACTCTATTCAATTAAGAACATATATTTTCCGACAAACTACTTTTCACTTTCCTGTATCTGCCTCCTCTTGTCCTGGAAAGACGTGGTCATGTGACCTTGTAGAGACCGTGAAGTGTGAGGTTAAAAACTCCCAACGTGTGACACTTTCACTTTCTGTTCTCTGGAGGGAACATAGTGTGTCCACTCAGAGGTCAGGGGTCAGGCAGACGCTGAATTGCTATGTGACCCCTGTGGTCTCTGCAGGACCTAATGTTCAGGTCCGAGAGTCATGGCTTCACGACACCGGCAGGACAGAACATTTCAGTCACGGCGCACGTTGGCTTCCCTTTCATCGTCATGGATACGGGACAAACTGGTAATTCCGGGTAATTTGGGTCATTTTTAAAACTGGAAAACATGATGGCTTGATTGTCCGGGGTGAGTGGAGTGTGTGGATGGTGGAACAGTTCAAATGTGGGATATGGAGAAGTTTGTATATTGCCCTTTCATTTTCAATCAGGGAAAATTCCTGGAAATTCCAGGAAAACCGGGGGAAAAGGAAAACATGTTTTGCCTTCGAGTTCTCGGAAGAGTGGTGTGTCTGGATGGTGGAAAGGTCCGAATCGAGTAAAAAGTGACGCAAAATTTTGAGAATTTCTGGATATTTATATGGGAATTTCCTGGAAGTTTGGGAATTTCGAGAAAACCAGGGATTAAAAAAAAAACTATTGATACTAGCACAATTGTCCTAGAGGATATGAATGTGTTGATGTTGCAATTTTGTTGACGGAGTAACAGTTTGAATTACAATTGGCATTTCGGAATTCCTGGAATTTTTTAAAATAATGGGAATTTGTACGAAAAATGAACATTTTTTGTCCCAACTAAGAGGAACGTTTTGAAGGTGGAATGGTTGGAATCGATTAAAAGATGTGGACTGTGACAACTTTACCTGGAAGAGGTGATAATAGAGCTTTGGAAAACCGGGAATTCTAAAAAGTCCTGGAATTTTTTTTTTACTTGGAAAATGGTAGTTTGATAGTCCAGGGTGAGTGGAGTGTGTGGATGGTGGAACAGTTCGAATGTGGGATATGGAGAAGTTTGTATATTGCCCTTTCATTTTCAATCAGGGAAAATTCCTGGAAATTCCAGGAAAACCGGGGTAAAAGGAAAACATGTTTTGCCTTTGAGTTCTCGGAAGAGTGGTGTGTCTGGATGGTTGAAAGGTCCGAATCGAGTAAAAAGTGATGCAAAATTTTGAGAATTTCTGGATATTTATATGGGAATTTCCTGGAAGTTTGGGAATTTCGAGAAAACCAGGGATTTAAAAAAAAACATTGATACTAGCACAATTGTCCTAGAGGATATGAATGTGTTGATGTTGGAATTTTGTTGACGGAGTAACAGTTTGAATTACAATTGGCATTTCGGAATTCCTGGAATTTTTTAAAAGAATGGGAATTTGTAAGAAAAATGAACATTTTTTGTCCCAACTAAGAGGAACGTTTTGAAGGTGGAAAGGTTGGAATCGACTAATAGATGTGGACTGTGACAACTTTACCTGGAAGAGGTGATAATAGAGCTTTGGAAAACCGGGAATTCTAAAAAGTCCTGGAATTTTTTTTTAACTTGGAAAATGGTAGTTTGATTGTCCAGGGTGAGTGGAGTGTGTGGATGGTGGGACGGTTCAAACCGGATGAGGAATGTGGGATATGGAGAAGTTTGTATATAGCCCTTTCATTTTCAATCAGGGAAAATTCCTGGAAATCCCGGGAGAACCGAAGAAAAGGGGAAACAAGTTTAGCCTTTGAGTTCTTGGAAGAGTGGTGTGTCTGGATGGTGTAAAGGTACGAATCGAATAAAAAGTGACGCAAAATTTTGAGAATTTTTGGCATTGTAGAACTTTGAATATGTATATGGGAATTTCCTGGAAGTTTGGAAATTTCAGGAAAACCAGGGATTTTTAAAAATATTTATACTTGCACAATTGAAAAGAGGATATGATTGTGTTGGTGTTGGAATTTTTAGGACGGAGTAACAGTTTGAATTGAGAATTGGTATTTCGGAAATCCTGGAATTTTTGAAAAACCGGGAATTTGTAAAAAAAAAACAAAAAAACATTTGTTGTCCCAACTAAGAGGAATGTTTTGAAGGTGGAATTGTTGGAATGGGTTGAAAAATGTGGACTGTGACAACTTTACCTGGAAGAGGTGATAATAGAGCTTTGAAAAACCAGGAATTCTAAAAAGCCCTGGAATTTTTTTTTAACTTGGAAAATTGTAGTTTGATTGTCCAGGGTGAGTGGAGTGTGTGGATGGTGGAACGGTTCAAACTGGATGAGGAATGTGGGATATGGAGAAGTTTGTATATTGCCCTTTCATTTTCAATCAGGGAAAATTCCTGGACATCCCGGGAGAACTGAAGAAAAGGGAAAACAAGTTTTGCCTTTGAGTTCTCGGAAGAGTGGTGTGTCTGGATGGTTGAAAGGTCCGAATCGAGTAAAAAGTGACGCAAAATTTTGAGAATTTCTGGATATGTATATGGGAATTTCCTGGAAGTTTGGGAATTTCGAGAAAACCAGGGATTTAAAAAAAATTATTGGTACTAGCACAATTGTCCTAGAGGATATGAATGTGTTGGTGTTGGAATTTTGTTGATGGAGTAACAGTTTGAATTACAATTGGCATTTCGGAATTCCTGGAATTTTTTAAAAGAATGGGAAACAATTTTGTCTTAACTAAGAGGAACGTTTTGAAGGTGGAATGGTTGGAATCGACTAAAAGATGTGGACTGTGACAACTTTACCGGAAAGAGGTGATAATAGAGCTTTGGAAAACCGGGAATTCTAAAAAGTCCTGGAATTTTTTTTTTACTTGGAAAATGGTAGTTTGATAGTCCAGGGTGAGTGGAGTGTGTGGATGGTGGAACGGTTCAAACCGGATGAGGAATGTGGGATATGGAGAAGTTTGTATATTGCCCTTTCATTTTTGATCGGGGAAAATTCCTGGAAATCCCGGGAGAACCGAAGAAAAGGGAAAACAAGTTTTGCCTTTGAGTTCTCGGAAGAGTGGTGTGTCTGGATGGTTGAAAGGTCCGAAACGAGTAAAAAGTGACGCAAAATTTAGAGAATTTCTGGATATGTATATGGGAATTTCCTGGAAGTTTGGGAATTTCGAGAAAACCAGGGATTTAAAAAAAAATATTGGTACTAGCACAATTGTCCTAGAGGATATGAATGTGTTGATGTTGGAATTTTGTTGACGGAGTAACAGTTTGAATTACAATTGGCATTTCGGAATTTCTGGAATTTTTTAAAAGAATGGGAATTTGTACGAAAAATGAAAATTTTTTGTCCCAACTAAGAGGAACGTTTTGAAGGTGGAATGGTTGGAATCGATTAAAAGATGTGGACTGTGACAACTTTACCTGGAAGAGGTGATAATAGAGCTTTGGAAAACCGGGAATTCTAAAAAGTCCTGGAATTTTTTTTAACTTGGAAAATGGTAGTTTGATTGTCCAGGGTGAGTGGAGTGTGTGGATGGTGGAACGGTTCAAACCGGATGAGGAATGTGGGATATGGAGAAGTTTGTAAATTGATATTTCATTTTCAATCGGGGAAAATTCCTGGAAATCCCGGGAGAACCGAGCCTTTGAGTTCTCGGAAGAGTGGTGTGTCTGGATGGTTGAAAGGTCCGAATCGAGTAAAAAGTGACGCAAAATTTTGAGAATTTTTGGCATTGTAGAACTTTGAATATGTATATGGGAATTTCCTGGAAGTTTGGAAATTTCGGGAAAACCAGGGATTTTTAAAAATATTGATACTTGCACAATTGAAAAGAGGATATGAATGTGTTGGTGTTGGAATTTTTGGGACGGAGTAACAGTTTGAATTGAGAATTGGTATTTCGGAAATCCTGGAATTTTTGAAAAACCGGGAATTTGTAAAAAAAAACAAAAAAACATTTGTTGTCGGAACTAAGAGGAATGTTTTGAAGGTGGAATTGTTGGAATGTGTTGAAAAATGTGGACTTTGTACTATGTAGATGATGTACTTATACAGTATGCATAATATACGTGTACATGTGTGTATTACTACTGTACTTGGTGTACATGTGTGTATTACTACTGTACTTGGTGTACATGTGTGTATTACTACTGTACTTAGTGTACATGTGTGTATTACTACTGTACTTGGTGTACATGTGTGTATTACTACTGTACTTAGTGCACATGTGTGTATTACTACTGTACTTGGTGTACATGTGTGTATTACTACTGCACTTGGTGTAGTTATGTGTGTATTACTACTGTACTTAGTGTACATGTGTGTATTACTACTGTACTTGGTGTACATGTGTGTATTACTACTGTACTTAGTGTACATGTGTGTATTACTACTGTACTTGGTGTAGTTATGTGTGTATTACTACTGTACTTAGTGTACATGTGTGTATTACTACTGTACTTGGTGTACATGTGTGTATTACTACTGTACTTAGTGTACATGTGTGTATTACTACTGTACTTGGTGTACATGTGTGTATTACTACTGTACTTGGTGTACATATGTGTGTATTACTACTGTACTTAGTGTACATGTGTGTATTACTACTGTACTTGGTGTACATATGTGTGTATTACTACTGTACTTAGTGTACATGTGTGCATTACTACTGTACTTGGTGTACATGTGTGTATTACTACTGTACTTAGTGTACATGTGTGTATTACTACTGTACTTGGTGTAGTTATGTGTGTATTACTAGTGTACTTGGTGTACATGTGTGTATTACTACTGTACTTAGTGTACATGTGTGTATTACTACTGTACTTGGTGTACATATGTGTGTATTACTACTGTACTTAGTGTACATGTGTGTATTACTACTGTACTTGGTGTAGTTATGTGTGTATTACTACTGTACTTAGTGTACATGTGTGTATTACTACTGTACTTGGTGTACATGTGTGTATTACTACTGTACTTAGTGTACATGTGTGTATTACTACTGTACTTGGTGTACATGTGTGTATTACTACTGTACTTGGTGTACATATGTGTGTATTACTACTGTACTTAGTGTACATGTGTGTATTACTACTGTACTTGGTGTACATATGTGTGTATTACTACTGTACTTAGTGTACATGTGTGCATTACTACTGTACTTGGTGTACATGTGTGTATTACTACTGTACTTAGTGTACATGTGTGTATTACTACTGTACTTGGTGTAGTTATGTGTGTATTACTAGTGTACTTGGTGTACATGTGTGTATTACTACTGTACTTAGTGTACATGTGTGTATTACTACTGTACTTGGTGTACATGTGTGTATTACTACTGTACTTAGTGTACATGTGTGTATTACTAGTGTACTTGGTGTACATATGTGTGTATTACTACTGTACTTAGTGTACATGTGTGTATTACTACTGTACTTGGTGTAGTTATGTGTGTATTACTACTGTACTTAGTGTACATGTGTGTATTACTACTGTACTTGGTGTACATATGTGTGTATTACTACTTTACTTGGTGTACATGTGTGTATTACTACTGTAATTGGTGTACATTTGTGTGTATTACTACTGTACTTGGTGTAGATATGTGTGTATTACTGTACTTGGTGTAGTTATGTGTGTATTACTACTTTACTTGGTGTACATATGTGTGTATTACTACTGTACTTGGTGTAGATATGTGTGTATTACTGTACTTGGTGTAGTTATGTGTGTATTACTACTTTATTTGGTGTACATATGTGTGTATTACTACTGTACTTGGTGTACATATGTGTGTATTACTACTGTACTTGGTGTAGTTATGTGTGTATTACTACTTTACTTGGTGTACATATGTGTGTATTACTACTGTACTTGGTGTTTGTTATGTGTGTATTACTACTGTACTTGGTGTACATATGTGTGTATTACTACTGTACTTGGTATAATTATGTGTGTATTACTACTGTACTTAGTGTACATATGTGTGTATTACTACTGTACTTGGTGTACATATGTGTGTATTACCACTGTACTTAGTGTGGTTATGTGTGTATTACTACTGTACTTGGTTTATTTATGTGTGTATTACTGTAGTTAGTGTAGTTATGTGTGTATTACTACTGTACTTGTGTACATGTGTTTATTACTAGTGTACATGTGTGTGTTACTACTGTAAATGTGTGTATTACTACTGTACATGTGTGTATTAATACTGTACTTGTGTACATGTGTGTATTACTAGTGTACATGTGTGTATTACTAGTGTGTATTAGTAGTGTACATGTGTGTATTACTAGTGTGTATTACTAGTGTACATGTGTGTATTACTAGTGTGTATTAGTAGTGTACATGTGTGTATTACTAGTGTGGGAATGTGTGTATTAGTAGAGTACATGTGTGTATTAGTAGTGTACATGTGTGTATTACTAGTGTGTATTAGTAGTGTACATGTGTGTATTACTAGTGTGTATTAGTAGTGTGAATGTGTGTATTACTAGTGTGTATTAGTAGTGTACATGTGTGTATTACTAGTGTGTATTAGTAGTGTACATGTGTGTATTACTAGTGTGTATTAGTAGTGTACATGCGTGTATTACTAGCGTGTATTAGTAGTGTACATGTGTGTATTACTAGTGTGTATTAGTAGAGTAAATGTGTGTATTACTAGTGTACATGTGTGTATTACTAGTGTGTATTAGTAGTGTACATGTGTGTATTACTAGTGTGTATTAGTAGTGTACATGCGTGTATTACTAGTGTGTATTAGTATTGTACATGTGTGTATTACTAGTGTGTATTAGTAGTGTACATGTGTGTATTACTAGTGTGTATTAGTAGTGTACATGCGTGTATTACTAGTGTGTATTAGTAGTGTACATGTGTGTATTACTAGTGTGTATTAGTAGTGTACATGTGTGTATTACTAGTGTGTATTAGTAGAGTAAATGTGTGTATTACTAGTGTGTATTAGTAGTGTACATGCGTGTATTACTAGTGTGTATTAGTAGTGTACATGCGTGTATTACTAGTGTGTATTAGTAGTGTACATGTGTGTATTACTAGTGTGTACTAGTAGAGTAAATGTCTGTATTAGTAGTGTACATGTGTGTATTACTAGTGTGTATTAGTAGTGTACATGTGTGTATTACTAGTGTGTATTAGTAGTGTACATGCGTGTATTACTAGTGTGTATTAGTAGTGTACATGTGTGTATTACTAGTGTGTATTAGTAGAGTAAATGTGTGTATTAGTAGTGTACATGTGTGTATTACTAGTGTGTATTAGTAGTGTACATGCGTGTATTACTAGTGTGTATTAGTAGTGTACATGTGTGTATTACTAGTGTGTATTAGTAGTGTACATGTGTGTATTACTAGTGTGTATTAGTAGTGTACATGTGTGTATTACTAGTGTGTATTAGTAGTGTACATGCGTGTATTACTAGTGTGTATTAGTAGTGTACATGTGTGTATTACTAGTGTGTATTAGTAGTGTACATGTGTGTATTACTAGTGTGTATTAGTAGTGTACATGCGTGTATTACTAGTGTGTATTAGTAGTGTACATGTGTGTATTACTAGTGTGTATTAGTAGTGTACATGTGTGTATTACTAGTGTGTATTAGTAGTGTACATGCGTGTATTACTAGTGTGTATTAGTAGTGTACATGTGTGTATTACTAGTGTGTATTAGTAGAGTAAATGTGTGTATTAGTAGTGTACATGTGTGTATTACTAGTGTGTATTAGTAGTGTACATGTGTGTATTAGTAGTGTACATGTGTGTATTAGTGTAGTGTATTAGTGTAGTTAGTGGTTAGAGAGATTGAAGATGAAATGATATTAGTGTTGGAGCGAAGGAGCGAGCAGACGGAGAAGAAAAGGAGGCAGAAATAAAAGTCTGATAAATGTTCTCTCAGAAATAGAAACTTCATCCTTCTTCTTCTTCTTCTTTTTTTAATCTTCATCCTTCTTCTTCTTCTTCTTATATCTTCATCCTTCTTCTTCTTCTTCTTATATCTTCATCCTTCTTCTGTTTCTACCATCTTCATCCTTCTTCTTCTTTCTTTTATCTTCATCCTTCTTTTTCTTCTTTTATCTGCATCCTTCTTTTTCTTCTTTTATCTGCATCCTTCTTATTCTTCTTTTATCTGCATCCTTCTTATTCTTCTATTATCTGCATCCTTCTTCTTCTTTCTTTTATCTGCATCCTTCTTTTTCTTCTTTTATCTGCATCCTTCTTATTCTTCTATTATCTGCATCCTTCTTCTTCTTTCTTTTATCTGCATCCTTCTTTTTATTCTTTTATCTGCATCCTTCTTATTCTTCTTTTATCTGCATCCTTCTTCTTCTTTCTTTTATCTGCATCCTCCTTCTTCTTCTTCTTCTTCTTTCATCTTCATCCTTATTATTTTATCTTTTACTAAAGATAAAGAGAAAAGATAAAGCTATCTTATTTTATCTTTACTTTCATCCTTCTTCTTTTATCTTCATCCTTCTTCCTTCTTCTTCTTCTTCTTCTTCTTCTTCTTCTTCTTCTTCTTCTTCTTCTTCTTCTTCTTCTTCTTCTTCTTCTTCTTCTTCTTCTTCTTCTTCTTCTTCTTCTTCTTCTTCTTCTTTTATCTTCATCCTTCTTCCTTCTTCCTACTTCTTCTTCTTCTTCTTCTTCATCCTTCTTCCTACTTCTTCTTCTTCTTCTTCTTCTTTTATCTGCATCCTTCTTCTTTTTTATATTCATCCTTCTTCTTCTTCTTCTTCTTCTTCTTCTTCTTCTTCTTCTTCTTCTTCTTCTTCTTCTTCTTCTTCTTCTTCTTCTTCTTCTTCTTCTTCTTCTTCTTCTTTTTCTTCTTCTTCTTTTATCTGCATCCTTCATCTTTTTTATAATCATCCTTCTTTTTTTCCTTTTTATATATTCATCCTTCTTTTTGTTTCTTCTTCTTCTTCTTCTTCTTCTTCTTCTTCTTCTCATTCTTCTTCTTCTCCTCTCCTTCTTCTTCTTCTTCTTCTTCTTCTCCTCTTATCTTCATCCCTCTTTTATCTTCATCCTTCTTCTTCTTCTTTTTTCTTTATCCTTCAAATCCTCCACCCTTCTTTTATCTTAATCCTTTTCATGAGTGATGTCATGAGTGATGTCATGAGTGATGTCATGAGTGATGTCATGAGTGATGTCATGAATGATGTCATGAGTGATGTCATGATGACTGGTGTGTATGATGTGGCTGTAGGTGACGTCTGTTTGACATCAGACAAGAACATTTCATTTCTATTCAGTCATGGTGAATATCATCAAATGTCACAATCTTCTCCCTCTCTGTCTTCATCACACACACACACACACACACACACACACACACACACACACACACACACACACACACACACACACACACACACACACACACACACACACACACACACACACACACACACACACACACACACACACACACACACACACACACACACACACACACACACACGGGCGGTATCATAGCGTTCTCACTTCTTATTTTCCGCCATGATGCGTCTGTACGACTCGCCCCAGACAGGCTGCACCGTCCCACCCTCATTATATTTTCACACTCCGCCACACCGCCACGTAGCGAGGGACAGTGTGTGTGTGTGTGTGTGTGTGTGTGTGTGTGTGTGTGTGTGTGTGTGTGTGTGTGTGGTTCGGATCCAACAGTGCAGAAATTAGCCTTTTTTTTTTTTTTCCTCTCACAGTTTTTCTTTGGCATTTTGAAGAAGTAGCTGTTCACATTTGGCAAATGTTCCTTCTTTGTGGGCTCTTTGGGGGAACTGACACTTTTAGGACGTCACTCGCTCACTCCTAATGAGACACACACACACTCGTGTACTTCTGACCTTCTTCAGACCTCCGGAATATGCCTACACCCTTTCTAGATGTAGAAAGAAGTGTATTTACAACATGAATAATAAATACATACCATGCAAATATAAAAAAGGTAAGCTTTTAGTTAGTTAATCTTCATTATTTACTTCAGGTTATTACAGTGCGTCTTTATACACATATGTATTTATTTTCTTTAATTCATTTCGGCCTAAGGGGGCACATTTAACATTTTTTTACACACACTTGTTATTTCATATGTTGACCAGAGGGGAAGCACTTTTAAAAGCGACACAGTCAATTTAAAAAAGGCTTACTTTAAACCCACGGTCACAAATTGGTACCTAATGAAGTGTCCTACCTGGTACCTAATGAAGTGTCCTACCTGGTACCTAATGAAGTGTCCTACCTGGTACCCAATGAAGTGTCCTACCTGGTACCTAATGAAGTGTCCTACCTGGTACCTAATAAAGTGTCCTACCTGGTACCTAATAGAGTGTCCTATCTGGTACCTAATGAAGTGTCCTACCTGGTACCTAATGAAGTGTCCTACCTGGTACCTAATGAAGTGTCCTACCTGGTACCTAATGAAGTGTCCTACCTGGTACCTAATAAAGTGTCCTACCTGGTACCCAATGAAGTGTCCTACCTGGTACCTAATGAAGTGTCCTACTTGGTACCTAATGAAGTGTCCTACCTGGTACCTAATAAAGTGTCCTACCTGGTACCTAATAGAGTGTCCTATCTGGTACCTAATGAAGTGTCCTACCTGGTACCTAATGAAGTGTCCTACCTGGTACCTAATTCAGTGTCCTACCTGGTACCTAATGAAGTGTCCTACCTGGTACCTAATTCAGTGTCCTACCTGGTACCTAATAAAGTGTCCTACCTGGTACCTAATGAAGTGTCCTACCTGGTACCTAGTAAAGTGTCCTACCTGGTACCTAATTCAGTGTCCTACCTGGTACCTAGTAAAGTGTCCTACCTGGTACCTAATGAAGTGTCCTACCTGGTACCTAATTCAGTGTCCTACTTGGTACCTAATGAAGTGTCCTACCTGGTACCTAATTCAGTGTCCTACTTGGTACCTAATAAAGTGTCCTACCTGGTACCTAATTCAGTGTCCTACTTGGTACCTAATAAAGTGTCCTACCTGGTACCTAATTCAGTGTCCTACCTGGTACCTAATTCAGTGTCCTAATTGGTACCTAATAAAGTGTCCTACCTGGTACCTAATTCAGTGTCCTACTTGGTACCTAATAAAGTGTCCTACCTGGTACCTAATGAAGTGTCCTACCTGGTACCTAATGCAGTGTCCTACCTGGTACCTAATTCAGTGTCCTACCTGGTACCTAATTCAGTGTCCTACCTGGTACCTAATGAAGTGTCCTACCTGGTACCTAATGCAGTGTTAGTTTTTAATCTTTATTAATTACTTCAAGTCTCTATATACATATTTTTTTAATATTTGTTTTATTAATTTAGGCCAAAGGGGGCGCATTTCAATTTCTTACACACACTTGTTATTTCATATGTTGACCAGAGGGGGAGCACTTTTAAAAGCGACACACAGTCAATTTTGAAAAATCCCTCCTCTTTGGCACCACCCTCATTTTGATGGATGTCACCACCAGGGGTGCAAACGAGATCTCGATTTTATTTTTATTTTTTTCTTAATGTGCTTAAGGTCGATGACAAAGGAGTCAGGGACCACAGATGGCCCCTGTGCCGCACTTTGGACAACCCAGCTGTGGAAGCTAACTGTTAATGGCCACCATAGTCTTAGTAACGTGGTGTACTTGTTCATCTTACGGTCACATACGGGACGCGGGTTGTCGTACAATCAGTCGTTCACCCGGCGGGTTTTTTCGGGGATGAATAGGGAAGTCCTTCTTTGACTTCCATCTTGTTTGATCATATATTGCTGCCTTTGCACCTGTCAATGTTTACTTTTGTATGCACATTAAATCAACCCAAAAAAATCCTGACTTTGGAGCAATGTTCACAGACTCTCTATTAGATGCAATGTTATTGGGACCATGATTTATGTCATCACTTGTTCACACCTCCTCATATGTCATGTCTCAAGAAGGGTAGAAATTAGAGATGTCGGCAGACCGATATTATCGGCCGATAAATGCGTTAAAATGGAACATCGGAA
>NC_084747.1:2042705-2047705 GCF_033978785.1 Entelurus aequoreus
CATAAATATGCTAGTGTTGCTAGCTTAGCATGATGTCAAAATGGACTGTTAGCATGTAGCTCACATAGCTCTGCTAGTGTTGCTAACTTAGCATGATTTAAAAATGTAATATTAGCATGAAGCTAACATATGCTAGTGTTGCTAACCTAGGATGGTGTTATAACACAATGTTAACATGCAGCTCACATAGCTATGCTAATGTTGCTAACTTAGCATGATGTTGAAATGGAATGTTAAAATGTAGCTCGCATAAATATGCTAGTGTTGCTAACTTAGCACAATGTCAAAATGGACTGTTGGCATGTAGCTCACATAGCTCTGCTAGTGTTGCTAACTTAGCATGATGTTAAAATGTAATATTAGCATGAAGCTAACATATGCTAGTGTTGCTAACCTAGGATGGTGTTAAAACATAATGTTAACATGCAGCTCACATAGCTGTGCTAATGTTGCTAGCTTAGCATGATGTTAAAATGGAATGTTAAAATGTAGCTCGCATAAATATGCTAGTGTTGCTAACTTAGCATGATGTCAAAATGGACTGTTAGCATGTAGCTCACATAGTTCTGCTAGTGTTGCTAACTTAGCATGATGTTAAAATGTAATATTAGCATGAAGCTAACATATGCTAGTGTTGCTAACCTAGAATGGTGTTAAAACATAATGTTAAAATGCAGCTCACATAGCTGTGCTAATGTTGCTAACTTAGCATGATGTTGAAATGGAATGTTAAAATGTAGCTCGCATAAATATGTTAGTGTTGCTAACTTAGCATGATGTCGAAATGGACTGTTAGCATGTAGCTCACATAGTTCTGCTAGTGTTGCTAACTTAGCATGATGTTAAAATGGAATGTTAAAATGTAGCTCGCATAAATATGTTAGTGTTGCTAACTTAGCATGATGTTGAAATGGGCTGTTAGCATGTAGCTCACCTAGCCGTGCAAGTCTTGCTAACTTAGCATGATGTGGAAATGGGCTGTTAGCATGTAGCTCACCTAGCTGTGCAAGTCTTGCTAACTTAGCATTATGTTAAAATGTGTAACTCACATAGCTATGCTTGAATTGCTAGCTTAGCTCGACGTTAAAATGTAATATTAACATCTGGCTAACATTGCTTTGCTAGTCTCGTTAACTTAAGATGTTAAAATGTAATGTTAGCATTTGTAGCTAACATAGCTGTGCTACGGTTTTTAACTTGGCACGATGTTAAAATGTACTGTTAGCGCGTAGCTCACATAGCTATGCGTGAGTTGCTAACTTAGCAACAATGTTAAAATGTAATATTAGCATCTGGCTAACACTGCTATGCTGGTGTTGCTCAACTAAGACGACGCTAAAAAGTAATTCTAGCCTGCAGGTAACATAGCTACGCGGCTTTTGCTAAATTAGCACGATGTTGAAATGTAATGTTAGCGCGTAGCTGACATGGCTATGCTCCAGTCCGGCTCTTCAATGCTACCTTGTTGTGTGTGATACATGACATGCAAGTGTGTGTGTGTGTGTGCGTGTGTGTGTGTGTGTGTGTGTGTGTGTGTGTGTGTGTGTGTGTGTGTGTGTGTGTGTGTGTGTGTGTGTGTCCATTGGCTCCGAGTGCAGCACTTAAAATCGGCGTTTGAAGTCCAGCCGGTGGACAATGTCACATGTTAGAAACACAGTCAGACATGTAATTAGGCTTAAGTGGATCGCAGCGTGCCGTGTGTGTGTGTGTGTGTGTGTGTGTGTGTGTGCGTGTGTGTGTGTGTGTGTGTGTGTGTGTGTGTGTGTCATAATCAGGGCTAAGTGTGCTCCATCACACGGAGGTGATGTGATTACCAGGAAGTGCTGAAGAACACGTAGGCTGGACGGACATGGATGTACATTAGCTTCTTTTTACAAACCCTGTTTCCATATGAGTTGGGAAATTGTGTTAGACGTAAATATAAGCGTGTATAAGTTGCATCAGTCCATCCGGGTGTTGTTGATAAACGGTTTTCGCCTCGCAGAGGAGAGTTTTAACTCGCACTTACAGATGTAGTGACCGACTGTAGTTACTGACAGTGGGTTTCTGAAGTGTTCCCGAGCCCATGTGGTGATATCCTTTACACACCGATGTGGCTTGTTGATGCGGTACAGCCTGAGGGATGGAAGGTGTTGCGTTTGACCAGATGTTCCTCCAAGTGGGATGTAAAACGCTGGTCAGTCCCAAGTTCCTTAATGACATATAAACTGACTCAAAGGTACCACCCAGCACAGAATAGTTATTTTGTAATTTTATTGTCAAATATTTGAGAATAGAGACCAGCCTCGAACAACACATACGAATGCGCAGCCCAAGTTGATCTGGCATTCCACAGGTAAAAGCAACTCTTTTCACACAAAGAGAGCCCCCCCCCCCCCCCCCCTCCTCTCAACACTGATAAGAAGAGAGACTTGGGGGTTGTGTTCACATTCCTGGTGGTTTACGACCCTGCCTAAACAGGCAATCTGAAGACAAAGAGAAACTAGTATACAGAGTAAAATTAAGGAAAAAATATGAGCTGATTCAAACATGATTATGAATAAAGAAATAGCTCTTAAACATATGCATTATCCACAAAGGTCACGGGCTTAGCTGCTTACGTGCAGTGATTTCTCCACATTCTCTCAACCCTTTGATGATATAACGGAGCGTAGATGGTGAATTCCTTGCAATAGCTGGTTGAGAAAGGTTGTTCTTAAACTGTTCAACAATTTGCTCAGGCATTTGTGGACAAAGTGGTGACCCTCGCCCCCGTCCTTGTTTGTGAATGACTGAGCATTTCATGGAATCTACTTTTATACCCAATCATGGCACCCACCTGTTCCCAATTAGCCTGCACACCTGTGGGATGTTCCAAATAAGTGTTTGATGACTTTGTCAGTATTTATTGCCACCTTTCCCAACTTCTTTGTCACGTGTTGCTGCCATAAAATTCTAAAGTTAATGATTCTTTGCACAAAAAAATAAAAATGTATGAGTTTGAACATGAAATATGTTGTCTTTGTAGCATATTCAGCATGTAGTTGACCTGCAATGAGGCGCTTTTGGTCGCCATCCACAAGCTTCTGCTTGACCACTTGACCACAAAATTGCTGCAGTTCAGCTAAATGTGTTGCTTTTCCGACATGGACTTGTTTCTTCAGCATTGTCCACACCTTTAAGTCAGGCCATTCTAAAACCTTCATTCTAGCCTGATTTAGCCATTCCTTTACCACTTTTGAGGTGTGTTTGGGGGTCATTGTCCTGTTGGAACACCCGACTGCGCCCAAGACCCAACCTCCGGGCTAGCTTGTCCTGAACAATTTGGAGCTAATCCTCCTTTTTCATTATATATGTATATATGTATATATGTATGTATGTATGTTTATACGGATATATGTATATATGTATGTATATATGTATGTATATATGTATGTATATATGTATATATGTATGTATATATGTATATATGTATGTATATATGTATATATGTATGTATATATGTATATATGTATGTATATATGTATGTATATATGTATGTATATACGTATATATGTATGTATATATGTATGTATATATGTATATATGTATGTATATATGTATGTATGTATGTATATACGGATATATGTATGTATATATGTATATATGTATGTATATATGTATGTATATATGTATGTATATATGTATGTATATATGCATATATGTATGTATATATGTATGTATATACGTATATATGTATGTATATATGTATATATGTATGTATATATGTATGTATGTATGTATGTATGTATATACGGATATATGTATGTATATATGTATATAAGTATGTATATATGTATATATGTATGTATATATGTATGTATATATGTATATATGTATGTATATATGTATATGTGTATATATATACGTATATATGTATGTATATATGTATATATGTATGTATATATGTATGTATGTATGTATATACGGATATATGTATGTATATATGTATATATGTATGTATATATGTATATATGTATGTATATATGTATGTATATATGTATATATGTATGTATATAAGTATATATGTATGTATATACGTATATATGTATGTATATATGTATGTATATATGTATATATGTATGTATATATGTATGTATATATGTATATATGTATGTATATATGTATGTATATACGTATATATGTATGTATATATGTATTTATATATGTATATATGTATGTATATATGTATGTATGTATGTATATACGGATATATGCATGTATATATGTATATATGTATGTATATATGTATGTATATATGTATGTATATATGCATATATGTATGTATATATGTATGTATATACGTATATATGTATGTATATATGTATATATGTATGTATATATGTATGTATGTATGTATGTATATACGGATATATGTATGTATATATGTATATATGTATGTATATATGTATGTATATATGTATATATGTATGTATGTATGTATATGTGTATATATATACGTATATATGTATGTATATATGTATATATGTATGTATATATGTATGTATGTATGTATATACGGATATATGTATGTATATATGTATATATGTATGTATATATGTATATATGTATGTATATATGTATGTATATATGTATATATGTATGTATATATGTATATATGTATGTATATACGTATATATGTATGTATATATGTATGTATATATGTATATATGTATGTATATATGTATATATGTATGTATATATGTATGTATATATGCATATATGTATGTATATATGTATGTATATATGTATGTATATATGTATGTATATATGTATGTATATATGTATATATGTATGTATATATGCATGTATATATGTATGTATATATGTATGTATATATGTATATATGTATGTATATACGTATATATGTATGTATATATGTATGTATATATGTATATATGTATGTATATATGTATATATGTATGTATATATGTATATATGTATGTATATATGTATGTATATATGTATGTATATATGTATGT
>NC_084747.1:2052705-2065205 GCF_033978785.1 Entelurus aequoreus
TGGATTGGGTCACATATGTAAATGCTTTGGAACCATGTCACATTTTTGTACAATTAATGCTCACCAACTTGAGTTGCTTGGATTTTTTTTTTCTGCACTATGACTAAGGAAGGTTGTCTGGATTGGGTCGTATAAGTGAATGCTGTGCACCACATCACATTTATGTACAATTAATGGTCACTGGCTTGAGTTGCTCTCATTTTTCCCCCCCGCAACATGACTAGGGAAGGTTGTCTGGATTAGGTCATATAAGTGAATGCTGTGCACCGCGTAGAATGAATAGCCACTGACTTGAATTGCTTGGATTTTTTTTTCACGCACCATGACTAGGGAAGGTTGTCTGGATTGGGTCATATATGTTAATGCTGTGCACCATGTCCCATTTACGTACAATTAATAGTCACTGACTTGAGTTGCTTGGATTTTTTTTTTCTGCACTATGACTAAGGAAGGTTGTCTGGATTAGGTCATATAAGTGAATGCTGTGCACCGCGTAGAATGAATAGCCACTGACTTGAATTGCTTGGATTTTTTTTTCACGCACCATGACTAGGGAAGGTTGTCTGGATTGGGTCATATATGTTAATGCTGTGCACCATGTCCCATTTACGTACAATTAATAGTCACTGACTTGAGTCGCTTGGATGTTTTTTTTCTGCACTATGACTAAGGAAGGTTGTCTGGATTGGGTCATATAAATGAATGCTGTGCACCGCATAGAATGAATGGCCACTGACTTGAATTGCTTGGATATTTTTTTTACGCACCATGATTAGGGAAGGTTGTCTGGATTGGGTCATATATGTTAATGCTGTGCACCATGTCCCATTTATATACTATTAATAGTCACTGACTTGAGTTGCTTGTATTTTTTCCCCCCGCACCATGACTAGGGAAGGTTGTCTGGATTGGGTCATATATGTAAATGCTGTGCACCACATTACATTTATGTACAATTAATGGTCACTGACTTGAGTTGCTTGGATTTTTTTTCTTCTGCACCATGACTAGGGAAGGTTGTCTGGATTGGGTCATATAAGTGAATGTTGTGCACCGCGTAGAATTAATGGTCACTGACTTGAATTGCTTGGATTTTTTTCCCCCCTGCACCATGACTAGGGAAGGTTGTCTGGATTGGGTCATATATGTAAATGCTGTGCACCACATCACATTTATGTACAAATAATGGTCACTGACTTGAGTTGCTTCAATTTTTTTCCCCCGCACCATGACTAGGGAAGGTTGTCTGGATTGGGTCATATATGTAAATGCTGTGCACCACGCCACATTTATGTACAATTAATGGTCACCGACTTGAGTTGCATGGATTTTTTTTTCTTCCCTGCACCATGACTAGGGAAGGTTGTCTGGATTGGGTCGTATAAGTTCATACTGTGCACCACGTCACATTAATGTACAGTTAATGGTCACTGACTTGCGTTGCTTTCGTAACTCACCAGATGGCGACAAAATGGCAGCTATATTGATGGCTAGACATACTTTATATGAAAACGCCGCGCCTGGCCAAATTGCCTATTGGACTCGTGCCTCTCGCGGGTCAAGTTGAAAGGCGGGCCGCAGTTTGGACACGCCTGGCAATGCAAAACTTTACTTTCTGTATTGTAATAAACTATGTAGCGATTTTCAAACCTTCAACGCTAAATTCGCTATTGAACGTATTTAGTTAGCATAGACATTTTAATTTGCTACTGTTAGCAATGTAGCAATAATAATGATGATAATAATAATAATAATAATAATAATAATAATAATAATAATATATGATAATAATAATAATAATAACAATAATGATAATAATAATAATAATAATGATAACAATAATGATACTAATAATAAAATTAATAATAGAATTAATAATAATGCTAATAATAATAATAATGCTAATAATAATGCTAATAATAATAATAATAATAATAGTAATAATAATAATAATAATGATGATAATAATAATAACAATAATAATAAGCACCACCACTGATTTGTTTTTTAATGGCACAGAACATGATGGAGTGTGAAAATAAATAATAATAAACATATTTAGTTAGCATAGACATTCTCATTTGCTGCTGTTAGCGATGTAGCAATAATAATAATGATAATAATAATAATAATAATATATGATAATAATAATAATAATAATAATAACAATATTAATGATGATAATAATAATAATAATAATAATAATAATAATAATAATAATAATAATGATAATAATAATAATAATAATAATAATAATAACAATAATGATAATAATAGTTAAATTAATAATAGTATTAATAATAATGCTAATAATAATAATAATGCTAATAATAATAATAATAATAATAATAATGCTGATAATAATAATAACAATAATAAAAAATTCTCATTTGCTGCTGTTAGCGATGTAGCAATAATAATAATGATAATAATAATAATAATAATATATGATAATAATAATAATAATAATAACAATATTAATGATGATAATAATAATAATAATAATAATAATAATAATAATAATAATAATAATAATAATAATAATAATAATGCTGATAATAATAATAACAATAATAATAAGCACCATCACTGGTTTGTTTTTTGATGGCACAGAAAATGATGGAGTGTGAAAATAAATAATAGTAAACATATTTAGTTAGCATAGACATTCTCATTTGCTGCTGTTAGCGATGTAGCAATAATAATAATGATAATAATAATAATAATAATAATAATAATAATAATAATATTAATAATAATAATAATGCTAATAATAATAACAATAGTAATAAGCACCACCACTGGTTGCAAAATGGACGCTTTTTTTTTGTTTTTTAATGGCACAGAAAATGATGGAGTGCGAAAATGCTGCGGAAACACAAACAAGAAGAACTTGTTGCTAGCGAGAGAGAACGTGATCTACTTCCCTAAGCTCTACGTCTGCTTTATTAGTCGTCTCTGGAGAATTTCTACAAAGCTGGGCCGTCAATCAGGAGCGCAATACCATCAGGCGCTTGGTACCCCACGCACGCACGCACGCACACACACACACACACACACACACACACACACACACACACACACACACACACACACACACACACACACACACACACACACACACACACACACACACACACACACACACACACACACACACACACACACACACACACACACACACACACACACACACACACACACACACACACACACTTGTTTATACCTCCATCCTGACAACATTACCATTCTGTCTGGAGCGTTCTTGCTTGACTCGGCCTCACGCTGCTGAATATTTAGAGTATTAATATAATATTCACATCAATGATAGTATTCAGAGTTGCCACAATGTCAGCACGCAGACGTGACATCCATCACAGGTGAGCAGGAAGTCAGACGTGACAGCCATCACAGGTGAGCAGGAAGTCAGACGTAGGGCCGGTGAAGTTCTGAGTCCTGGAATTGTTATCCTGCGTTTTTTTGCCGATACTTCTTCATTCTCGGCACGCAAACAAAAAACAATGTTCTGAGCAGAAAGACGAGAAGATTTTTTTTTTTTAACTGTCATTACTCAAAATATAATAATGAATCAAAATCAATGTTGTTATGAAGTATTGACATAATCAAGGCTCCAATGACTTCACATCACATTTTCCACTTTGACATATTGTTGGGGGGTAAATATTGCATATTTTGTGTGTTTGCTATATAATTTGTTTGACAAAAATGGCATGAAAACAAAAAAATAACACCATAAAAATATATAAAAATGTATAATAGATGGATCTGAAGTTGATATCAACATATAAGGGCTGGAAAAAAAAATAAAATAATGTATGACTTATTTTTTTAACACTTTTATGATTGGGAACCTTTTGGATCCCTTAGTGGGATTTCTCAAACCCTTTAATTGATTTTTCATGCCGCTCCACAACATTGTGTGCATCTTTGTCTATGTCAGTACTTACCTGATTGACACATCTTGTTGGTACAAACGTCAAAACAATCAATGTCTAATTGTATACCCTGCAAAAATAAATAAATAATTGATTTGTCAGGCCGCTCCACAACGTTGTGTGCATCCTTGTGTTTGTCAGTATTTAACTGATGGACACATATTGTCTTACAAATGTCAAAAGAATCAATGTCTAGTTATATCCCCTGCAAAAAAAAAACAAAAAAAAACTAATTGATTTGTCATGCCGCTCCACAATGTTGTGTGCATCCTTGTGTTAGTCAGTATTTAGTTGATTGACACATCTTGTTGGTACAAATGTCAAAAGAATCAATGTCTAATTGTATACCCTGCAAACATAAATAAATAATTGATTTGTCAGGCCGCTCCACAACGTTGTGTGCATCCTTGCGTTAGTTAGTATTTACCTGATGGACACATATTGTCTTACAAATGTCAAAAGAATCAATGTCTAGTTATATCCACTGCAAAAAAAACAACCTTTAATTGATTTGTCATGCCGCTCCACAACGTTGTGTGCATCCTTGTGTTAGTCAGTATTTATCTGATTGACACATCTTGTTGGTACAAACGTCAAAAGAATCAATGTCTAATTATATACCCTGCAAAAAAAAAAAAAAAAAACTTTAATTGTTTCGTCATGCCGCTCCACAACATTGTGTGCATCCTTGTGTTAGTCAGTATTTACCCGATGGACACATATTGTCTTACAAATGTCAAAAAAATAAATGTCTAATTATATCCCCTGCAAAAAAAACAAAAAACTTTAATTGATTCGTCATGCCGCTCCACAACGTTGTGTGCATCCTTGTGTTTGTCAGTATTTAACTGATGGACACATATTGTCTTACAAACGTCAAAAGAATCAATGTCTAATTGTATACCCTGCAAAAATAAATAAATAAATAAATACAACTTTAATTGATTTGTCAGGCCGCTCCACAACGTTGTGTGCATCCTTGTGTTTGTCAGTATTTAGCTGATGGACACATCTTGTTGGTATAAACGTCAAAATAAACAATGCCTGATATCGTCATAACTGGGAAAAAACCCTTTAATTTAATCATCATGCCGCTCCACAACATTTTGTGCATCTTTGTCTATGTCAGTATTTAGCTGATGGACACATCTTGTTGGTACGAACGTCAAAAGAATCAACGTCTGATTGTCATAACTGCGAAAAAAACAAACTTTAATTGATGTGTCATGCAGCTCCACAACGTTGTGTGCATCCTTGCCTATGTCAGTATTTAGCTGATTGACATATTCTGTTGGTACAAACATCAAAATAATCAATGTCTGATCATCTTAACTGCGATAAAAACCCTTTAATTGATTTGTCATGCCGCTCCACAACGTTGTGTGCATCCTTGTCTATGTCAATATTTAGCTGATGGGCACATCTTGTTGGTACAAACGTCAAAAGAATCAACGTCTGATTGTCATAACTGCGAAAACATAAACTTTAATTGATGTGTCATGCAGCTCCACAACGTTGTGCGCATCCTTGCCTATGTCAGTATTTAGCTGATTGACATATTTTGTTGGTACAAACATCAAAATAATCAATGTCTGATCATCTTAACTGCGATAAAAACCCTTTAATTGATTTGTCATGCCGCTCCACAACGTTGTGTGCATCCTTGTCTATGTCAGTATTTAGCTGATTGACATATTTTGTTGGTGCGAACGTCAAAATAATCAACGTCTGATTGTCTTAACTGCGAAAAAAATGCAATTAAATGTATTCATCGTGCTGCTCCACAACGTTGTGTGTTTTTGTGGTTCTCTCTCTGAGATATGCAAACGCCACCTTTTTCTTATTGCAAGCCCTTCATTTACACTCGGCGCGCACCATACGGAAGCCGTCCCGCATGCTTGTGTTTGAGCACTCACCTCCAAGTTACTACTTCCTTCTTCCCGCAGTCACGGTTTTTTCCCCCCGCCCCCTATTTCCTATTTTTGTGCTTTTATTCTGGAAAGCGTCCGCAGACGAGGACCTGGCCTGCAGTCCCCCGGGAGATTAAGTCCTCTATAAACAGCTCCTTTACGTCAGCCATTGTGCCACTGAACACGCCGTTCATGGCACTACGTGGAGACGAGAGTAACACAACGTGGAGAGGAGTGTAACACAACGTGGAGTGGAGAATAACACAACGTGAAGAAAAATTGGGAAGACATTGATTTTTGGATTTTTTTTTAATGGGATCAAATTAAATTAAATAGCAAAAATGGAAAAAAATTTAAAAGAAAAATGGAAAAATGGGAAACATTTTAAGAAATTGGGCCACAAATGGAATATGAAAAAATGGAAACGATGGATAAAACATTTTAAAAATTGGCGGAAAATAAAAAATAAATACATTTAAAAAAAAAAATTTAAAAAAAAAAATTTAAAATTTTTTTTTTTTTAAAAATGGAAAAATAGAAAGAAAGAAAAAAACATTCAATAAAAAAAAAAAGAGGAAGATTCGTTTTAAAGGAAGTGGAAAAACATTTGAAAACAAAATAACAAATTTAAAGGAATTGGTAAAATTTGGCAAAAAAGAAAAAAGTGTGAAAAATTTGAAAAAAATGGAACAATGAAGGAAAATTGGGAAGAAATTGATTTTTTGTGTGAAAAATGTGATAAAATTAAAATAAATAGAAGCAATTGGAAAAAATTAATAAAAAAAACCCCGGGAAAATGGGGGGAAAAAATTAAGAAATTGGGCCACAAATGGAATATGGAAATGGAAAAAAAACCAAAAAAAAATAGAAAAAAATGGAAAAAAAGAAAAAACATTCAAGAAAAAGAAAAAAAAAAGAAGATTAATTTAAAAGGAAATGGAAATTGGTAAAAATTGGCAGAAAGGGAAAAAAAGGAAAAAGTGTGAACAATTTTAAAAAAAATGGAACAATGAAGAAAAATTGGGAAAAAATAGATTTTTTTTTTTTACTGGGAAAGAAATTAAAATAATTGGGAAAATGGAAAAAATTTTAAAAGTGGGAAAAAAATGGAAAGAAAATAAAATGTTTAAAGAAAATGAAAAAAATGAGGAAAAGCTCTGAATTTTTTTTTTAAAAAGTGGAAAAAAAATTAAAAAATTGGGAACATTGAAAATAAAATGGAAAAAAAAAAGAAAAAAAAAAAAAAAAAGGAAAGAAATTGGCAAAAAGGAAAAAAAATAGACAAAAGAATGGGAAACAAATGCTAACAGCAAGCTAGCGCTACTCATTATAAAGAAATGGATGTATACAAATATCCACTGTAACGATACCATGTCGATACTACAATGACCACAAAATCAAAAGAAACAGCACTAAAATGCATCATGAGAAATTCCACTAAAATAAAACCAATACAGCACTTTATTTTGTAAAGTATCAAAAGTGATGGAAATACATTTTGGTACATAATATTGGGACACGTAATAACATTTGAATAATTATTGATAATAACAATAAAACAGTAAAAATATGTTGGGATCGCCACAAACACATGAACACTTTATAATGGGACTGTGTGGTTGTTACATTGCATCATGACCTCACTTCCTGCAAGAAAATAGAATACAACAACAATCTTAGTTCACACTGGGAGATGTTGTGATTGGCTGGTGATGACATCGCCAGTATAAGTCACCTCAAGCGGAGGTCAAAGGTCAAAACTTTCCTGTGGAAAAATGCGACAAATACGCTTTTCGGCCATCTTTTTTTTTTTTTTCTGTAGCTGAAGCACTTTTGAGAAGCAAAATAAATCCTCCTCATTTCCTTGCTGACAACACTCGAGGCGCTCGTGCGCGCTCACGCCACCTGCTGCACGTGCACAAGTGCCACACTTCAGGGAGGGGAAGGTCCAAACTGAGCGGGCGTTGCCATGGCGACGGGCAGGACAAAGCTGCCAAGAAGCCCAAAAAGCGACAATGATAATTCTCTCCATGAACCGCGGCTCCCCGGTGCCGGCAGCACTCGTGCACCACACTTGACTGTAGGAAATACACGTTTATCTTATTAAATGTGTTGGAACTCATGTTTTTCGTCAATGAACCTCAGCTCCCCAGTGCCGGCAGCACTCGTGCAGTACGGTTGACCCTAGGAAGTACACATTTATCTTATTGCTTTTGTTGGAATTCATGCTTCTCTAAATGAACCGCAGCTCCCCAGTGCTGGCAGCACTCGTGCACCACGGTTGACTCTAGGAATGACACGTTCATCTTATTAGTTTTGTTGGAACTCATGTTTTTTCTCCATGAACCACAGCTCCCCAGTGCCGGCAGCACTCGTGCACCACACTTGACTGTAGGAAACACACGTTTATCCTATTAAATGTGTTGGAACTCATGTTTTTCGTCAATGAACCTCAGCTCCCCAGTGCCGGCAGCACTCGTGCAGTACGGTTGACCCTAGGAAGTACACATTTATCTTATTGCTTTTGTTGGAATTCATGCTTCTCTAAATGAACCGCAGCTCCCCAGTGCCGGCAGCACTCGTGCACCACGGTTGACTCTAGGAATGACACGTTCATCTTACTAATTTTGTTGGAACTCATGTTTTTTCTCCATGAACCACAGCTCCCCAGTGCCAGCAGCACTCGTGCACCACACTGCAGGAAATACACATTTATCTTATTAATTGTGTTGGAATTCATGTTTTTACTCAATGAACCGCAGCTCCCCAGTGCCGGCAGCACTCGTGCAGTATGGTTGACTTTAGAAAATACACGTTTATCTTATTACTTGTGTTGGAACTCATGCTTCCCTAAATGAACCGCAGCTCCCCATTGCCGGCAGCACTCGTGCAGTGCGGTTGAGTCTAGGAAGTAGATCTTACTGCTTGTGTTGGAATTCATGCTTCTCTAAATGAACCGCAGCTCCCCAGTGCTGGCAGCACTCGTGCACCACGGTTGACTCTAGGAATGACACGTTCATCTTATTAGTTTTGTTGGAACTCATGTTTTTTCTCCATGAACCACAGCTCCCCAGTGCCAGCAGCACTCGTGCACCACACTGTAGGAAATACACGTTTATCTTATTAATTGTGTTGGAATTCATGTTTCTACTCAATGAACCGCAGCTCCCCAGTGCCGGCAGCACTCGTGCAGTATGGTTAACTTTAGAAAATACAAGTTTATCTTATTACTTGTGTTGGAATTCATGCTTCTCTAAATGAACCGCAGCTCCCCATTGCCGGCAGCACTCATGCAGTGCGGTTGAGTCTAGGAAGTAGACATTTATCTTACTGCTTGTGTTGGAATTCATGCTTCTCTAAATGAACCGCAGCTCCCCAGTGCTGGCAGCACTCATGCACCACGGTTGACTCTAGGAATGACACGTTTGTCTTATTAATTTTGTTGGAACTCATGTTTTTCTCCATGAACTACAGCTCCCCAGTGCCGGCAGCACTCGTGCAGTGCGGTTGACTTTACAAAATGCACGTTTATCTTAGTACTTGTGTTGGAATTCATGCTTCTCTAAATGAACCGCAGCTCCCCATTGCCGGGGGCACTTGTGCACTGCGGTTGGCTCTAGGAATGACACGTTCATCTTATTAATTTTGTTGGAACTCCTGGTTTTTCCCCACGAACCACAGCTCCCCAGTGCCGGCAGCACTCGTGCACCACGTTTGACTCTAGGAATGACTCGTTTATCTTATTAATTTTGTTGGAACTCATGTTTTTCTCCATGAACCACAGCTCCCCAGTGCCAGCAGCACTCGTGCAGTAGGGTTGACTTTACAAAATGCACGTTTATCTTAGTACTTGTGTTGGAATTCATGCTTCTCCAAATGAACCGCAGCTCCCCATTGCCGGCGGCACTCGTGCACCGCGGTTGGCTCTAGGAATGACACGTTCAATCTTATTAATTTTGTTGGAACTCCTGGTTTTTCCCCATGAACCACAGCTCCCCAGTGCCGGCAGCACTCGTGCACCTCACTTGAATTGAAGAGAAAAAAACATCGATCTTATCAATAGTGTTGGAACTCATGCTTCTTTCAAGGAAACTCTGCTCCCCGGTGCAGGCAGCACTCATGCACCACAGAAGACTGAAGGAAATACACGTTTATCTTCATAAATGTTGTGTTGAAACTCACGTTTCTCTCAATGAACCGCAGCTCCCCAATTCTGGCAGCACTCATGCACCTCACTTGAATGTAGGAGAAACACATTTGTGTCTCGATAATTGTGTTAGAAGTCATGTTTCTATCAATTAACCGCAGCTCTTCAATGCCAGCAGCACTCATGCTCCTTATTTGGATGTAGAAAAAAACCAAGTTTATCTTATTGAGTTGGATCTCATGTTTCTCTCAATGCAGTGCTGGCAGCACTCATGTATCACAGTCGACTGCAGGAAACACCTACGTATCTCATCACTCCTGTTGAAATTCATGTTTCTCTCAATGAACCCCAACTCCTCAGTGCTGGCAGCACTCATGCACCTCACTTGAAAGTAAGAGAAACCCATGTGTTTTCATTAATTGCGTTTGGGAAATATTTTTCTCTCTCAGTGAACCGCAGCTCCCCAGCATTGGCAGCACTCTTGCACCATGCCTGCGTGCAGGCAAGAGACATGTGTCGCCATGAGGGGATAGTACATCAATAGTGCAGTACGAGCTGTACACTGACTACTCTAAAGTATATTTCCGTGGTGTTATTTGACGTGATGGAATAAAGTAGGTATTAAACGCTCAACACAACGTTGTGTGCATCCTTGCCTATGTCAGTATTTAGCTGATTCACACATATTGTTGGTACAAACGTCAAAAGAATCAATGTCTGATCATCTTAACTGCGGAAAAAAAAACTTTAATTGATTTGTCATGCCGCTCCACAACATTGTGTGCATCTTTGTCTATGCCAGTATATAGCTGAAGGACACATCTTGTTGGTACAAACGTCAAAAGAATCAACGTCTGATCATCTTAACTGCAAAAAAAAAACAAGCTTTAATTGATTTGTCATGCCGCTCCACAAAGTGGTGTGCATTTTTGTCTATGTCAGTATTTAGCTGATGGGCACATCTTGTTGGTACAAACGTCAAAAAATCAATGTCTGATCATCTTAACTGCAAAAAAAAACAACCTTTAATTGGTTTGTCATGCCGCTCCACAATGTTGTGTGCATTTTTGTCTATGTTAGTATTTAGCTGATGGGCACATCTTGTTGGTACAAACGTCAAAAGAGTCAATGTCTGATCATCTTAACTGCAAAAAAACAACAACCTTTAATTGATTTGTCATGCCGCTCCACAATGTTGTGTGCATCCTTGCCTATGTCAGTATTTAGCTGATTGACATATTTTGTTGGTACAAACGTCAAAAGAATCAATGTCTGATTGTCATAACTTTGAAAAAAAAAACACTTTAATTTATTCATCATGCAGCTCCACAACATTGTGTGCATCTTTGTCTATGCCAGTATATAGCTGATGGACACATCTTGTTGGTACAAAGGTCAAAATAATCAACGTCTGATTGTCTTAACTGCGAAAAAACACACACTTTAATTTATTCATTATGCAGCTCCACAACGTTGTGTGCATCCCTATCTATGCCAGTATTTATCTGATTGACACATTTTGTTGGTACAAACATCAAAAGAATCAATGTCTGATTGTCATAACTGCGGAAAAAATTAACTTTAATTGATGCGTCATGCAGCTCCACAACGTTGTGTGCATCCTTGCCTATGTCAGTATTTAGCTGATTTACATATTTTGTTGGTACAAACGTCAACATAATCAATGTCTGATCATCTTAACTGCAAAAAAAAACAAGCTTTAATTGATTTGTCATGCCGCTCCACAACGTTGTGTGCATTTTTGTCTATGTCAGTATTTAGCTGATGGGCACATCTTGTTGGTACAAACGTCAAAAGAATCAACGTCTGATTGTCTTAACTGCGAAAAAACACACACTTTAATTTATTCATCATGCAGTTCCACAACGTTGTGTGAATCCCTATCTATGTCAGTATTTAACTGATTGACACATTTTGTTGGTACAAACATCAAAATAATCAACGTCTGATCATCTTAACTGCAAAAAAAAAACCCTTGAATTGATTTGTCATGCCGCTCCACAATGTTGTGTGCATCTCTGTCTATGTCAGTATGTAGCTGATGGACACATCTTGTTGGTACAAACGTCAAAATAATCAATGTATGATCATCTTAACTGCGAAAAAAAACCTTTAATTGATTCGTCATGCCGCTCCACAACATTGTGTGCATCTTTGTCTATGCCAGTATATAACTAATGGATACATCTTGTTGGTATAAACGTCAAAAGAATCAACGTCTGATTGTCTTAAATGCGAAAAAAAACCCACTTTAATTTATTCATCATGCAGCTCCACAACGTTGTGTGAATCCCTATCTATGTCAGTATTTAGCTGATTGACACATTTTGTTGGTACAAGCATCAAAATAATCAACGTCTGATCATCTTAACTGCAAAAAAAACCCTTGAATTGATTTGTCATGCCGCTCCACAATGTTGTGTGCATCTTTGTCTATGTCAGTATGTAGCTGATGGACACATCTTG
>NC_084747.1:2070205-2115205 GCF_033978785.1 Entelurus aequoreus
CAACAATATGATTTGTCTGAGTAGCTGTACAGGACAAGAAAAAAAAAAAAAATAAATAAAAAAATGGGAAAAAAAGGAAAAATATGGAACAATAGAAACAAATGGTAAACAAAAAATAAAAATTGGGAAGAAATTGAGTTTTTTAATTTTTTTTTAAACTGGAAAAAAATGAAAATAAATAGGAAAAAAACTTTTTTTTTTAAATTGAAAAAAATGGAAAAAAAAGGAAAACATTTAAAGCAATTGAAAACTATGAGAAACAGTTGGGAAATAAAGATTAAAAATGGTAAAAGAAAGTGGAAAACAAATTGAAGAAATTGGGAATCTAAAAATAAACAATTGGGAAAATATTTTCAAAATTTAAAAAATGGAGACAAAATGCAACAAAAAAAAAAGAAAAAATAGGGAAAAATAAAGAAAAAAATATTTAAAAACAATTTTTTAAAATTTAAAAAAATTTGAAAACAAGAAAAAATAAAATAAAATAGGGAAAACAATGAAGAAAAATTGGGACACAATTGTTAAAATTTGAAAAAATGACAATCAATTGAAAAAAGGAAATACATTAGGAAACATTTTAAGAAAAATTGGGAAACAAATTGAAATTTGAAAATTTAAAACATTTGAAAAACTAGAGAGGAAAAAAATAAATACAAATTAAATAATTTGAAAAAAATTAAACTTGGATCTTTTTAATATATTTTTTAATATTTTTAATTGTATCTATTACCATATTGTTGTTTTCTTTAATTGTGTGTATGTTATGAGAATAATATTATTTATACAATTTAGTCAGTTTTGTTTTTTATTTTATTTTCATTCTTCACCATATATTTTGTCATTTATTTTACTTTTAGGATACCAATATTTTGAAACATTTTTGCGTATTTGGTATATTTTTCTAAGTGTGTTTTAATCATTACTATCTATACATGATACATTCAGATTCATAATCATATTTAAGTATCATATACAAAAAAAGAATGCAAATAATGAATAAAAAAACAATACAATAGAAAAATCAGCACTAGATGTTATTAGTATATGATAAAAGTGTTACCAATTAAAAGTAGTAAATATTAATGTCGTGCATAACAACAAAGTGTAAAAGAAGATGAAACAAAGAATGATCATGAGCCAATCATAAAAGCAGAGCTGATGGTCTCAGAGTGCATAATGAGCGTATTCATTTGCATAATTAGCGATGATAAACGAGCATCGGCCAAGAATCAAGGTGGTTGATTATCAAATCATAACAGGAAGCATCTGCTTGTGACGGAAGGTTCCAGTTCAAGTAGAGCGCTTGTTTCACCCTTTTGGATGACAACAATAACAATAACAATGGATAAAAAACAAAGAATACAAATAATAATATAATTATGTCTACTAAAATAAGTACAGCAATCTACTAATAACAGTTATAATAATAATAACAAACATTAAAATGTTCATAAGGATAATTGAAAAATAAATACAATGACATCAAATAATAATAATAATAATAATAATAATAATAATAATAATAATAATAATAATAATAATAATAATAATAATAATAATAATAATAATAATAATATAATCATTATATTATCATTATTAGTGATAATAGTTTTCGCTAATATTTTTTGTTACTTGACGCTTTCTGGCGAGCGTGCTAACTGTTAGCATTTCAGTTCCTGGGACTTGATGTGTAACACAATTAGCATTTTAACATGCTAACATGAGCATGCTAGCTTTGAAAGCTAATTTAACAGTCACGTATTTTGGTATTTCTATGACGCTGACTGTAAACATGCAATTGTTAGCATGTTAGCATAGTACTGTTAGCATGCTAGCTTTTCGCTCATGTTTTTTGTTACTTGACGCTTTCTGCCGAGCGTGCTAACTGTTAGCATTTCAGTTAATCGGACTTGATGTGTAACACAATTAGCATTTTAACATGCTAACACGAGCATGCTAGCTTTGAAAGCTAATTTAACAGTCACGTATTTTGGTATTTCTATGACGCTGACTGTAAACATGCAATTGTTAGCATGTTAGCATAGTACTGTTAGCATGCTAGCTTTTCGCTCATGTTTTTTGTTACTTGACGCTTTCTGCCGAGCGTGCTAACTGTTAGCTTTTCAGTTCCTACAAATAAGAGAGTTTAAGTATTAAAAATGGAGACGTTTGTTGGTGTGAAACATCATTTTTTAGGAGAAGAAAGCTGATCCGTAAAGACAAACAAAAGGTAATTCTGCTGCGTTGTGACGGTGTTTGATGTACAAACTTTGAGCCTCCTCTAAAAAAAGATGTTTTTATTGGCTCGCTAATCTGAAACCGGGGGACTCGCTCCGAGCGTCGACGGCAGCCAGCGGCCCACCGCCATTGTTGCGCGTCTTTGTTGGCCCAGAAAAAAGAAAAAAAGGTCCTCTAATCCCGCGTGTGCGAGGAGCGGCGTGGGCGCGCTCCATTCGCCTGCGAGCATGTTTTTTTTTTTTGAAAGGATCCCGGAATCGGAACAGCAAAGTGTGCGGATTACATTAGCAGCGTCCTGCCGGAACACAGCTAGCCATTGTGCTAGCTAGCCTACGCGCGGCTGCACACGTGCACTCTAGCTCCACCCACCAGCGCTGGAGGACAATGTTTTTATAAGACTTTAAATACATTTAAACATTTTAGAAAAATATTAAGTACATTTAGAAAAAAATTACGAACATTAAAAACATTTCGAACATTTTGACAAATATTAAATACATTTCGAACATTTTGACAAATATTAAATATATTTTGAAATATTTGAAAAATATTAAATACATTTAGAAAATGTCAAAAATATTAAATACATTTAGAAAATGTAGACAAATATTAAATACATTTAGAACATTTTGACAAATATTAAATACATTTTGAAATATTTGAAAAATATTAAAAACATTTAGAACATTTTGACAAATATTAAATACATTTAGAAAATGTAGACAAATATTAAATACATTTAGAACATTTTGACAAATATTAAATACATTTTGAAAAATTTGACAAATATTAAATACATTTAGAACATTTTGACAAATATTAAATACATTAGAAAATGTAGAAAAATATTAAATACATTTAGAAAATGTTGACACATTAAATACTTTTAAAAATATTTTTCGAAATATTAAAAATATTTACAATTTTTTGACGAATATTAAATACATTTAAAACATTTTGACAAAGCGCTGAAGGACAATGTTTTTATAGGACTTTAAATAAATTTAAAAGAAATTCAAAAATATTAAGTACATTTAGAAAAAATTTACGAACATTAAAAACATTTATAACATTTTGACAAATATTAAATACCCCTTGAAATATTTGAAAATTATTAAATACATTAACAAAATGTCGACAAATATTAAATACATTTAGGAAATGTAGACCAATATTAAATACATTTAGAACATTTTGACAAATATTAAATACATTTTGAAAAATTTGACAAATATTAAATACATTTAGAACATTTTGACAAATATTAAATACATTTAGAAAATGTAGACAAATATTAAATACATTTAAAAACTTTTGACACATTAAATACATTTAAAAATATTTTTAGAAATACTAAATATATTTACAATTTTTTGACAAATATTAAATACATTTAGAAAATTTTGAAAAATATTAAATACATTTAGAAAATTTTGAAAAAGCACTGGAGGACAATGTTTTTATAGGACTCTTTTTTTTTCAAACTCATTTTAACCACTAAAGCAGTTGTCATTTGATATTACCTTTGCTATTGATGATGATGATTATTATTGTTACCATTATTATTAAATATTATTACTGTTATGATGATTAAATATTATTATTATAAATTATTATTATTATTATTACTGTTATGATGATTAAATATTATTATTATAAATTATTATTATTATTATTACTATTTATTATTATAATTATTATTTATTATTATAATTATTGAATAGTATTACTGTTATTGTTAATAAATATTATTATTATTGTTAATTATTACCTACTCAGGGAGCACGGTGGCACAGGGGTTAGTGCATGTACATGTTTTAATTATTTTGACACTTTTTTAAAACATGTTGATACATTTTGATAATATTGATACATTTTGATAATATTGATACATTTTGATGATTTTGATCATGTTGATAATACTTGATAATGTTGACATATTTTAGATATATTTTGAATAGATTTTGACACAAATGAATACTTTTGATACATGTTGACACATTTTGAAAATGTTGTCACGTTTGAATAGATTTTGACATATTTTAATCAATTTGATAATATTAATGAATTTGACATTTTAATTATTTTTTACCCTTTTTTAAATACATTTTGATACATTTTGATTTATGTTCATACATTTTGATAATTTTGGCACATAATAATAATAATGTTGCTATATTTGAACGTTATTTAAATATCTTCATAATTCTGACACATTTTGAATACATTTTGACGCAATTATTAATTTTGATACATGTTGACACATTTACAGAATATTGTCACATTTTAATAGATTAAGACATATTTTTGATCAATTTGATCATTCCAATAATGTTGACATGTTTTCAATATTTTTACACTTTTTAAATAGATTTTGATACATTTCGATTTATGTCGACACATTTTGATACATTTTGATGCATTTTATTTTTGTTGATAATTTTGACAATTTTGACACATTGTAAATACATTTTAGTACATTTTGATCACGTTGATACATTTTATACATTTTTGATACATTTTGATAATCTTAATCATTATAATATTCATATTTTTTTGAACATTTTGATTCATTTATTATTAATACCTACTCAGGCAGCACGGTAGGACGGGGGTTAGTGCATGTGCCTCACAATACGAAGGTCCTGAGTTCAATCCCGGGCTCGGGATCTTTCTGTGTGGAGTTTGCATGTTCTCCCCGTGACTGAGTGGGTTCCCTCCGGGTACTCCGGCTTCCTCCCACCTCCAAAGACATGCACCTGGGGATAGGCCCCTCCCACCTCCAAAAGACATGCACCTGGGGATAGGCCCCTCCCACCTCCAAAGACATGCACCTGGGGATAGGCCCCTCCCACCTCCAAAGACATGCACCTGGGGATAGGCCCCTCCCACCTCCAAAAGACATGCACCTGGGGATAGGCCCCTCCCACCTCCAAAGACATGCACCTGATAGGTTGATTGGCAACACTAAATGGTCCCTAGTGTGTGAATGTTGTCTGTCGGCCCTGCGATGAGGTGGCGACTTGTCCAGGGTGTACCCCGCCTTCCGCCCGAATGCAGCTGAAAAGGGACCAGTGGTAGAAAATGGATGGATGGATATTATTATTATTAAATATTATTACTATTATTATTATTATTAAATATTATTACTAATATTATTATATATTATTAATAATTATTAATTATTATTATTATTAACGCTTTTTATGTATTACTATTATTAAATATTATTGCTATTATTATTAAATATTAATATTAATAATAATAATAATTATTAATGCTTTTTATTAATTATTATTATTATTATTAATTATTATTATTATTATTACCATTATTATTTATTTTGACAATAAAACTGATGTATTTATTTATGTATTATGTATTTTCTATTCGACAGGAACCGTCTGCTGTTTTTAACGACCTATTGAAAAAGAAACACCAATCAAAGATCCTCTATTTAAAAGGAAAACTGCTGTTTTTAGAGACCTATTGAAAAAAAAAAACACGAGTGAAAGATTGTCTATTTGATAGAAACATTCTACTGTTTTTAAGGAACTATTACAAAAAAACACACACAAATCAAAGATCCTCTATTTGACATGAACACTGCTGTTTTTAATGACTTATTGAAAAAAAGAAAAAACATAAAACACCAGTCTAAGATCCATTTGACAGGAACAATCTGCTCTTTTTTAACAACCTATTGACAACAAAACACCAATCAAAGATCCTCAACAGGAACATTCTGCTGTTTTTATTGCCCTATTGAAAAAAAAGACAAAGATTCTGATTCAGACATTCCCAGGAAGCGTTGCCGTGACGATGTGCTGAGGTCCATTGTGTTACCACTGTGACTGACGGGTGTTGTTGCGTTGCAGGGTGTGGTTCCAGTCGGGCGTCAGCTTCCTGGCGGTGAAGCCCAGCGACGTGGTGGCCTGGGAGATCAAACAGGAAATGGCGGCAGGAGGCGGGTCCTTGGCGGTCATGTGCCAGAGGAAGTCCTCCTCCACGGCCGACAGGTAAGAGGGAGTCGGCCATTTTGGACCACGCTTTGGCGGTTGCCTACAGCCGCAGCTGCCAATGCCAATGTCATTATCTTTTGTCAACAACTCTGCGCTTAATGAAATAGAAGAGTTGGTTTAGTTCATTTCAGGTAGCAATCACTTTATTTGTCAAGCTAGCGTTAGCATTGATGCTAGCAATTAGCATAACCAACACGAGTTGTCGTGGAAAATCTGCCATATTTAGTTAGCTGTTAGCTTTAGCATCTTTCTCGTTATTTGTACGCTATTTATAATAGTCTGATACGTTTTCATTCAATTTGATGATTTTGATAGTTTTTGAACATTTTCATATATTTTAATGTATTAGAACATTTTAAACATTTTCAATACATTTTGACACAAATTAATACTTTTGATACATGTTGACACATTTTGATAATTTTGTCACATTTTAATAGAAGTTGACATATTTTTGATTAATATGATCATTTTAATAAGGTTGACATGTTTTAATTATTTTGACACTTTTTTAAAACATGTTGATACATTTTGATAATTTTGATACATTTTGATGATTTTGATATATTTTAAAATTTCTAGATATCTCGATAATTTTGACACATTTTGAATACATTTTTACACAAATTAATACTTTTGATAAATGTTGACACATTTGGATATTTTTTGTCACATTTTATTCGATTTTGACACATTTTGATCAATTTGATAATTTCAATAATTTTTTAGATATTTTAATTATTTTGACACTTTTTAATTCATTTTGTTACATTTGTATTTATGTTGATACATTTTGATAATTTTGGCACATTCTAATACATTTTGATAAATGTTATAGTTGATCATTTTGATACATTTTAATAATTTTTATTTATTTTAATTATTTTTACATTTTCAAATACATTTTGATTTATGTTGATAAATTTAGATAATTTTGGCACATTTTTATACATTTTGGTATGGGTGATCATTTTGATACATTTTTATAATTTTGATATATTTGAACTTTTTTAGAATATCGTGATATTTTGACACTTGTTGAATACATTTTGACACAAATTAATACTGTTGATACATGTTGACACATTTTGACAATTTTTTAAATTTTAATAGATTTTGACACCTTTTAATCAATTTGATCATTTCAAAATTTTTGACAAATTACAATTATTTTAACCCTTTTGAAATACATTTTGATACATTTGGATACATTTTGATACATTTTGATAC
The DNA here is from genome assembly GCF_033978785.1 of Entelurus aequoreus. Lineage (NCBI taxonomy): Eukaryota > Metazoa > Chordata > Actinopteri > Syngnathiformes > Syngnathidae > Entelurus > Entelurus aequoreus. The sequence goes on from NC_084747.1 coordinate 2,077,696, forward strand.
ATTTTGATACATTTTGATACATTTTGATAATTTTGGCACATTTTGATACATTTTGATTTAAGTTGATACATCTTGACAATTTTGATATATTTAAAAATGTTTAAATATCTTGATAATTTTGACACATTTTAGATATATTTTGAATATGTGTTGACACAAATTAATACTTTTCATACACGTTGACACATTTTGAAAATGTTGTCACATTTGAATAGATTTTGACATATTTTAATCAATTTGATAATTTTAATGAATTTGACATTTTAATCATTGTTACCCTTTTTTAAATACACTTGGATACATTTTGATTTATGTTCATACATTTTGATGATTTGGGCACATTTTGATACATTTTGATTTATGTTCATACATTTTGATAATGTCGCTATATTTGAACATTTTTAAATATCTTCATAATTCCGACACATTTTGAATACATTTTGACACAATTATTAATTTTGAAACATGTTGACACATTTAGAAAATATTGTCACATTTGAATAGATTTTGACATATTTTTGATTAATTAGATAATTCCAATAAATTTGACATGTTTTCAATATTTTTACACTTTTTAAATAGATTTTGATGCATATCGATTTATGTTGACACATTTTGATACATTTTATTTTTGTTGATCATTTTGACACATTGTAAATACATTTTAATACATTTGGATCATGTTGATACATTTTATACATTTTTGATACATTTTGATCATCTTAATCATTATAATATTCATATGTTTTTGAACATTTTTGATTCATTTTGATTTATTTGAAAATGTTGATACATTTTGATATTTTTTACACACTTTGAATACATTTTTATACAGTTTCATACAAATTATTACTTTTGGTCTATTTTCATCAATTTGATCATTTTGGCACATTTTTTTTTTACTTTTGACAAACAATTTAGATATTTTTTATTTTTGGTATATTTGAAAAATTTGAATGTATTTTAATAATTTTAAAATATTTGATATACATTTTCGTTACAGTTTAATAGAAATGAACACTTTTGATATGTGTTGATAGATTTGGATCATTTTGGCATAATTTGTTTAACTTTGATCAATTTGATCCTTTTGATAATGTTGACAAATATTAAATATATTTAGAAATGTTTGATATATTTTGATAATTTTGACACATTTTATGAATTCGACAAAGTTTTATCATCATTACGTCAACCACGACGAAGAGTCTGATTCCCCCCCCACAAAAGTTCATGTACTGACTTTGGGCCTGAATCGAAACCACAATCTTAGTCCCAAGAGTCCATTGGGCTCTCTTTCCCAAAAAGGTGCCTTCAAAATAAAAGTCGGACCAAGACAATTCTCATAGTGTTTCAGTGCTAGCATGAAAGCAACAGAAAGCATCGATACGCTAACTTCCTGATTACCCTGAGACATGAAGACCAGGACGTGGGAGTGAGGCTTTGCACATTTTCATTTTCATTCATTCATTTATTTATTTATTTATTTCAGGCAATGACATACAAAAATAATAATAATAATTAAAAAAAAGTACAAAGTTGACAACACATAATAATATAAATGAATATAGTGCAAAAGGTAATGTACAGTATTTAATGCATGGTTGTCCAGTTTTGCCTGAAAGGGAGTGGGAAGACACACACACACACACGCACACACACACACACACACACACCCACCACACACACTCACACACGATAAAAGCGAGACGAGAGGCTTGTTGTGGCAGCGATGGTGTGGGCAGGCCGGCTAATTAAAAGGAGCTGGTGGGTATTAATCTCTAATGAGAGATATTAGTCCGGGCTTTTTGCTTTGGGTTTTATGAATGAGCGTGGGAAAGATTAGCAGAGCTCACAATTAATCACGCACAATAAATTCATTTTCTGCCTGAGGAAAAAAAAAAGATTGGATACAACGCGGTACTCCTACTTGATCTTTTTGTCTTTGGATATGACATCATGCACATATATACATACATATAAACTACACTATAATACAATATATAGTGTAATATAATACAATATGTGTGTGGGTGAGAACGTGTGTGCGTGTGTGTGTGGGTGTGTGTGTGTGTGTGTTCTTGTGTTTCTACCCTTCTTGAGACACCAACAAGGAAAAGTATCTTCCATATGAGGAGGTGTGAACAAGTGATGACGTAAATCAATAACATTGCATCTAATAGACAATGTCTCATTTGCACCCCTGCTGGTGACATCTATCATAATTATCATACCATGTTTAGCCACTTTTAATGACCTAATGAAAAAGAAACACTGATCAGAGATCCTCTATTTAAAAAAAAAACTAGTTTTTATTGACCTCTTGAAAAAAAAAAACACCAAACAAACAATTTTTTTTTTTTTTTTTACAAATATTAAATACAATAACAACATTTTGACAAATATTAAATACATTCAGAAAATTTGGACAAATATGAAATGCAATTAGAGAATGTTGACAAATATTAAATGTATTTAGAACATTTTGAAAAATATTAAATACATTCTGAAAATCTTTACAAATATTAGCTACATTTGGAAACATTTTACAAATATTAAATACATTTAGAAACATTTTATAAATATGAAATACATTTAGAACATTTTGAAAAATATGAAATACATTTAAAAAATGTGGAAAAATATTAAGTAAATTTAGAAAGAATTTACGAATATTAAAAACATTTAGAACATTTTGACAAATATTAAATACATTTTTAAAATCTTTACAAATATTAACTACATTTAGAAATATTTTACAAATATTAAATACATTTAGAAACATTTTATAAATATGAAATACATTTAGAACATATTGAAAAATATGAAATACATTTAAAAAACGTGGAAAAATATTAAGTAAATTTAGAAAGAATTCACGAATATTAAAAACATTTCCAACATTTTGACAAACATTAAATACATTTTGAAATATTTGAAAAATATTTAAATACATTTAGAAAATGTAGACAAATATTAAATACATTTAGAAAATGTAGAAAAATATTAAATACATTTTGAAAAATTTGACAAATATTAAATACATTTAGAAAATTTTGACACATTAAATACATTTAAAAATATCTTTAGAAATACTAAATACATTTAGAATTTTTTGACAAATATTAAATACATTTAGAAAATGTTGAAAAAATATTAAATACATTTAGAAAATGTTGACACATATTAAATACATTTAAAAATATTTTTAGGAATACTAAATATATTTACAAATATTTTTAGGAATACTAAATACATTTACATTTTTATTGACAAATATTAAATACATTTAGAACATTTTGACAAATATTAAATACATTCTGAAAATCTTTACATATATTAGCTACATTTAGAAATATTTTACAAATATTAAATACATTTAGAAACATTTTATAAATATGAAATACATTTAGAACATTTTGAAAAATATGAAATACATTTAAAAAAAATGTGGAAAAATATTAAGTAAATTTAGAAATAATTTATGAATATTAAAAACATTTAGAACATTTTGACAAATATTAAATACATTTTTAAAATCTTTACAAATATTAGCTACATTTAGAAATATTTTACAAATATTAAATACATTTAGAAACATTTTATAAATATGAAATACATTTAGAACATTTTGAAAAATATGAAATACATTTAAAAAAACTGGAAAAATATTAAGTAAATTTAGAAAGAATTTACGAATATTAAAAACATTTCCAACATTTTGACAAACATTAAATACATTTTGAAATATTTGAAAAATATTTAAATACATTTAGAAAATGTAGACAAATATTAAATACATTTAGAAAATGTAGACAAATATTAAATACATTTTGAAAAATTTGACAAATATTAAATACATTTAGAAAATGTTGACAAATATTAAATACATTTAGAAAATGTTGACACATTAAATACATTTAAAAATATCTTTAGAAATACTAAATACATTTAGAATTTTTTGACAAATATTAAATACATTTAGAAAATGTTGAAAAATATTAAATACATTTAGAAAATGTTGACACATATTAAATACATTTACAAATATGTTTAGGAATACTAAATACATTTACAAATATTTTTAGGAATACTAAATACATTTAGTTTTTTTTGACACATATTAAATACATTTAGAACATTTTGACAAATATTAAATACATTCTGAAAATCTTTACAAATATTAGCTACATTTAGAAACATTTTACAAATATTAAACACATTTAGAAACATTTTATAAATATGAAATACATTTAGAACATTTTGAAAAATATGAAATACATTTAAAAAATGTGGAAAAATATTAACTAAATTTAGAAAAAATTTACGAATATTAAAAACATTTCCAACATTTTGACAAACATTAAATACATTTTGAAATATTTGAAAAATATTAAATACATTTAGAAAATGTAGAAAAATATTAAATACATCTAGAAAATGTAGACAAATATTAAATACATTTAGAACATTTTGACAAATATTAAATACATTTCGAAAATCTTTACAAATATTAGCTACATTTAGAAACATTTTACAAATATTAAATACATTTAGAAACATTTTATAAATATGAAATACATTTAGAACATTTTGAAAAATATGAAATACATTTAAAAAATGTGGAAAAATATTAAGTAAATTTAGAAAGAATTTACGAATATTAAAAACATTTCCAACATTTTGAAAAACATTAAATACATTTTGAAATATTTGAAAAATATTAAATACATTTAGAAAATGTAGACAAATATTAAATACATTTAGAACATTTTGACAAATATTAAATACATTCTGAAAATCTTTAAAAATATTAGCTACATTTAGAAACATTTTACAAATATTAAATACATTTAGAAACATTTTATAAATATGAAATACATTTAGAACATTTTTCAAATATTTTAAAAAATGTGGAAAAATATTAAGTAAATTTAGAAAGAATTTAAGAATATTAAAAACATTTCCAACATTTTGACAAACATTAAAAACATTTCCAACATTTTGACAAACATTAAATACATTTTGAAATATTTGAAAAATATTTAAATACATTTAGAAAATGTAGACACATATTAAATACATTTAGAAAATGTAGACAAATATTAAATACATTTAGAACATTTTGACAAATATTAAATACATTTAGAAAATTTTGACAAATATTAAATACATTTAGAAAATGTTGACACATTAAATACATTTAAAATATTTTTAGAAATACTAAATACATTTAGAATTTTTTGACAAATATTAAATACATTTAGAAAATGTTGAAAAATATAAAATACATTTAGAAAATATTGACACATATTAAATACATTTACAAATATTTTTAGGAATACTAAATACATTTACAAATATTTTTAGGAATACTAAATACATTTACTTTTTTTTGACAAATATTAAATGCATTAAGACATTTTTGATGAATATGAAATATATTTTGAAAATCTTTACAAAAATTAAATTCATTTAAAAATGTTGATGAATATGAAATAGATTTAGACAATTTTGACAAATCTAAATCCATTTAGAAAAAAAATACAAATATTAAATACATTTAAAAAATGTTAACAAATATTAAATACATTTAGAAAAATGTTGACTAATATTAAATATATTTGGAAAATTTTGACAAATTTAAACACATTCAGGAAAAAAATACAAATATTACATGCATTTAGAACATTTTGACGGATATTAAATACATTTAGACAATTTTTACAAACATTAAATACATTTAGAACATTTTGACAATTATTAAATACATTTAGAAAATGTTGGCCAATATTAAATACATTTAGAAAATGTTTACAAATATTAAATATATTTAGACAATTTTGACAAATTCAAATACATTTAGAAAACAATTACAAATATTAAATACATTGAGAACATTTTAACAAATATATTTAATATTTGTCAACATTCTCCATTTAGAAAATTTTGACAAATATTAAATAAAAAAAATAATGAAATAAAAGCTTACCTTTTTGTATATTTGCATGGTATGTATATATTATTAATGTTGTAAATACAAATCTTGATGTATCTAGAAAGGGTGGCCCTAAAGAGGAAGGAGGTCCCAAGAAGGTAAGAAATACAAGAAAATGTGTGTGTGTGTGCGCATGTGCGTGTGTGTGTTTGTGTGTGTGTGTGTGTGTGTGTGTTTTGCATGCATTTATGCAGCCTGACAGGAATGTGGGAGCTGAATATGGAAATATGACCAAGTGCTATTTTGACATTTGAATTTTGTAAACCGGCTAAAACCAAACCTCACATTCCATTCCCTTTTACGTGTGAGGGACCGCCATGAATACGTTTGGTGGACGCCGTCTTCTGTGGACAATCTTTCCTACGGCACAAAGTCAAAGTTAGCATTAAATGTTTCTGGTTTTGATCATCTTGGAGAAGGAACATTTGTAACAGGGTTTGAGCGATAAAAAGTGGATTTATCGTCAAACTAACTTAAGTCTTGATTTAGATTTAGAGATCGACACAATCCTGCCCCAAAACCATCAAAACAAAGAAAGTTAGAAGTACAAGAAGCATTAGGCAAATCAAATTCAACAAACTTGCAAATACTATAAAAGTGTACATAATGTATCAAATTGTATTCAATGTTAGCATGCTAATGTTAGCTTAGGATCTCTTTGCATACTTGCAAGATTGGGACCGGTCTCAAAACCACATTCTATGTTTAAATCATCAAAATTAGCTAAAATGCTAGCATGAAAAGTTAGCATGGTAACGTTAGCATCGTAACACCAAGAAAGTTAGCGTTCTTTCAAATTATCGACAAGTATCGAAAGCCATTTGTTTTTAGGTTTATACAAATAAAATTAACAAACAAATTATAGTATAAAATGCCAGCATGCTAACTTCTGCAAGTGATCATGGTTCAAATGGTTAAAATGAGCTAAAATGCCAGCATAAAAATGTAGCATGCTAGCGTTAGCATGAGGACACAGTAAAATTCACTTTTTAAAAATGTCGAGGGCCAATAAAGATAGAGCCACACTTTAAACAAACTAACATGCTAACACTGGCATGCTAATATAGGAGAAGTAAAAATACTTCTAAAATGACGCCACTAATAGAAAAAAAATCACGATTTTTAGGTTCAAACGTACGACATTTGTTAAAAAGTTAGCATAAAAGGTTAACATGTCTCAAAACCCACATGAATTTGAGGTTTTAAATGTTCAAAATGAAAAACATGCTAGCGTAAGACATTAGCATTCTGATGTTAGCATGATAACAAAAGAAAAGTTAGCAAATTTCTAATATGGTGCCAATAATCCAAATTCTACATTTTTTGGTTTTAACATACATTTGTTAAAAAAAATTGCGTAAAACTTTAGCATCCTAATGTTAGCATGATAACAAAGGAAAAGTTAGCACATTTTTAAAATGGTGCCAAAAATCCAAATTCTAAATTTTTAGGTTTTAACATACATTTGTTAAAAGGTTTGCGTACATTTTTGGCATGCTAAGATATTAAGGGAAGTTAGCATACTTCTAAGATGACGCCAATAATCTTAATGATGATTTTTAGGTTTGAACATAAAAAAAGTTGTTAAAACGTTAGCATGCTAATGATATCGGGGAAGTTAGCATACCTCTAAGATGACACCAAATATAAAAAATGCATGATTTTTAGGTTTAAACATAAATTTGTTAAAAAAGTTTGCATAAAATGTTAGCATGCTAAGATAAAAGGGGAAGTGAACGTACATTAGCATGAAGACTCAGTAACATGTAAAAATAGAGCTGCACTTTAAACAAACTAACATGCTACCATTAGCATGCTAATATAGGAGAAGTAAGCATACTTTTAAAATGACGCCACTTATAAAAATGAATGATTTATAGGTTTGGATTAATGGATAAAACGAGCTAAAATGCTAGCATAAAAATGTAGCATGCTAACATTAACATGCTAATATAGGAGAAGTAAGCATACTTTTAAAATGACGGCACTAATAAAAATTCAGGATTTATAGGTTTGGATGAATGGAAAAAAACGAGCTAAAATGGTAGCGTAAAAATGTAGCATTCTAGCATAAGCATGAAGACACAGTAACATGTAAAAATAGAGCCGCACTTGAAACAACCTCACATGCTAACGTTAGCATGCTAATATAGGAGAAGTAAGCATACTTTTAAAATGACGCCAGTAATAAAATTTCACGATTCATAGGTTTATATAAATGCATAAAACGAGCTAAAATGCTAGCATAAAAATGTAGCATGCTGATATAAGAGAAGTAAGCATACTTTTAAAATTTATGATGTAAAGATTGGACAAATGGATAAAACGAGCTAAAATGCTAGCATAAAATTGTAGCATTCTAGCGTTAGCATGAAGACACAGTAACATGTAAAAATAGAGCCGCACTTGAAACAAACTAACATGCTAACATTAGCATGCTAATATAGGAGAAGTAAGCATACTTTTAAAATGACGCCATTAATAAAAATGTATGATGTATAGATTGGACAAATGGATAAAACGAGCTAAAATGCTAGCACAAAATTGTAGCATTCTAGCGTTAGCATGAAGACACAGTAACATGTAAAAATAGAGCCGCACTTGAAACAAACTAACATGCTAACATTAGCATGCTAATATAGGTGAAGTAAGCATACTTTTAAAATGACGCCACTAATAAAAATGACTGGATAAAATGGATAAAACGAGCTAAAATGCTAGCGTAAAAATGTAGCATGCTAGCATTAGCATGAAGACACAGTCAAATATAAAACTGAGGCGCATTTTAATCAAACTAAACTTCTTCACAGGTAGCGTTTTTTTAGCATCTTTTTTTTTTCCATTCTGCGCCTCAGGCCGCGTCCCGGAAGACCGCCCCCCCCCCCCCCCCCCCCTCGCCATTTACGCCATTTTTGTTTGGCTTTGCCGTCGTCGCTGGTGCGTGTCGAGCGCGACTTTTTTGATTAATGCGATGAATGGAATCAATTAAAGGCGGCGGCCTGGTGGGGATGTGTGGGGGGGGGGGGGGGGGGGGCGCTCTTTAGCCCGGAGAGCGCCGACAACATGGCGCCGCGGGAGTTTCGTATCTCGTCTTCGCACCTTGTCGTCCGCCGGGGGACGGCGGGTTAGCGCTATGTGGGACACCTCCGAGGACGGCGACTGCGACACGGCGGCTCGCCTTCATTAGCCAGGTGCGCCGCTATGCTAGCTCCCACGGGTGTTTGGCGAGGTGACCAGAATAAAGTCCTTATTTAAAGCATGGCCTACAAACTGTGTGTGTGTGTGTGTGTGTGTGTGTGTGTGTGTGTGTGTGTGTGTGTGTGTGTGTGTGTGTGTGTGTGTGTGTGTGTGTGTGTGTGTGTGTGTGTGTGTGTGTGTGTGTGTGTGTGTGTGAGATGGAGGTCACAGCACTGAGCGATGGAATGATGCTAAGCTAGCGAGCGTGTTGGCACCTGCCAGGTCTAATGGATAATTGTACTGAATCAAGGGATTTCATTATTGAAAAATTTGATTAAATTACATTTTTCTTTTATTAAAAAACAAAACAAAAACAAAAACTTTTTTTTTTACAAATATTAAATACAATTAGAAAATGTTGACAATTATTAAATATATTTAGTACATTTTGAGAAATATAAATATATTTTGAAAACATTTACAAATATTAGCTACATTTAGAAACATTTGACAAATATTAAATACATTTTAAAAAATTTGACAAATATTAAATACTTTTAGAAAGATGTTACAAATGTTAAACACATTTAGAACATTTTGAAAAATATGAAATACATTTAGAACATTGTGACAAATATTAAGAACATTTTGAAAAATTGGACGATTAATAAAAACATTTTGAACAATTTGAAAAATATTGTATACATTTTGAAAAATTTGACAAATATTAAATACATTTAGAAAATGTAGACAAATATTAAATACATTTACAAAATGTAGACAAATATTAAATACATTTTGAAAATGTAGACAAATATTAAATACATTTAGAAAATTTTGACAAATATTAAGAACATTTAGAACACTTTGACGAATAATAAAAACATTTCGAACATTTTGACAAATATTAAATCCATTTTGAAAAATTTGACAAAAATTAAATATATTTAGAAAATGTTGACAAATATTAAATACATTTCGAAGAGTTTGACAAATATTAAATACATTTAGAAAATTTTGACAAATATTAAGAACATTTAGAACATTTTGACGAATAATAAAAACATTTCGAAAATTTTGACAAATATTAAATACATTTTGAAAAATTTGACAAATATTAAATACATTTAGAAAATGTGGACAAATATTAAATACATTTCGAAGATTTTGACAAATATTAAATACATTTGGAAAATTTTGACAAATATTAAGAACATTTAGAAAATGTTGACGAATATTAAAAACATTTTGAACATTTTGACAAATATTAAATACATTTTGAAAAATTTGACAAATATTAAATACATTTAGAAAATGTAGACAGATATTAAATACATTTGGAAAATTTTGACAATATTAAGAACATTTAGAAAATGTTGACGAATATTAAAAACATTTTGAACATTTTGACAAATATTAAATACATTTTGAAAAATGTAACAAATATGAAATACATTTACAAAATGTAGACAAATATTAAATACATTTAGAAAATGTAGACAAATATTAAATACATTTAGACAATTTTGACAATTATTAAGAACATTTAGAACATTTTGACGAATAATAAAAACATTTCGAACATTTTGACAAATATTAAATACATTTTGAAAAATTTGACAAATATTAAATACATTTACAAAATGTTGACAAATATTAAATACATTTCGAAGATTTTGACAAATATTAAATACATTTGGAAAATTTTGACAAATATTAACAACATTTAGAACATTTTGACGAATATTAAAAACATTTTGAACATTTTGACAAATATTAAATACATTTTGAAAAATTTAACAAATATTAAATGTATTTACAAAATGTAGACAAATATTAAATATATTTAAAAAATGTAGACAAATATTAAATACATTTAGAAAATGTTTTAATCATCTGTGAAATACTTAAAAAATGTCAATAGCAATAAAAAATGTTTTAATTTTATATATACATTTAATTTTTAATTTGTAATTTGTAATTTTTAATTGTAATTTTAATTTGTTTTATGTTTTTAATTTTATTTAATCAAACCAACACAATAATACACAATAATACAATAATAATACAAGTCCAATTTAAAAACCAGCAACAGTCAGAATAGCAACCAACAAACAAACATGACACAAAACAATCCAAAAGTAGTCAAAAAGTGTTTAATTAAGCTGAATTAATCAGCTTTTTACAAATATTATCAACTAGCTCACTTGCTAACAATAGTTTCATACCATTTTTTCTCCCCCTTTTCACATCTCCAGTGTGTGAGTGGTAGGACGAAAAGCTCCGATATGTCGTGTGTTTTGTGTACGGGAAGCATAGAGATGTTTTATGTCACAAGAAGGTGACGGATGTCAGTGAAACCTTCAAAATGTCTCCCCTGACAAGCGCAGGTGTCCTCGCGTCTCCTTCTTCCCTCGCCTTCCTTCCACCTTCTTTCTTCCCACGCGTGACTCCGCCCCCTTCTTCTCCTCATCTATTTGCATCTACGCCTCACTTCTAACGAGCTGCTTCCTGTCTGTCTGCTGCAGCTGTTGATTACCTAATTGCCTCACACACACACACACACACACACACACACACACACACACACACACACACACACACACACACACACACACACACACACACACACACACACACACACACACACACACACACACACACACACACACTTGGAAGTCAATCAGCACATATTTGTTTGACATATTTATTAGAGCAAAGTTAATATTTGTTCATTATAACGACTTAAATGAACTCCCCAAAGATGGCTGTAGTTGCATTTGAAGTATCAAGCGTGGCAATGTTGCATACATGTTGCATACAATGTTGCATACATGTTGCACACATGTTGCATACAATGTTGCATACATGTTGCATACATGTTGCATACAATGTTGCATACATGCTGCACACATGTTGCATACATGTTGCATGCAATGTTGCATACATGTTGCACACATGTTGCATACAATGTTGCATATATGTTGCACTAATGTTGCATACAATGTTGCATGCATGTTGCACACATGTTGCATACAATTTTGCATGCATGTTGCACACATGTTGCATACATGTTGCATACAATGTTGCATACATGTTGCACACATGTTGCATACAATGTTGCATATATGTTGCACACATGTTGCATACAATGTTGCATACATGTTGCACACGTGCTACACACACATGTTGCATACATGTTGCTCACGTGCTACACACACATGTTGCACACGTGCTACACACACATGTTGCATACATGTTGCACACGTGCTACACACACATGTTGTACACAAGTTGTACAAATGCTGTGTACATGTATTTCAAAGACGTTGTACATATTTTGTTCACATTTCCTAAATATGTTGCACATATTGTGCACATGGTATGTATATATTCTACACATTTTGCTCACATGTTGTGCACCTACTGTACACACATGTTGTACACATGTTGTGCATATGTGGTACACATTTTGCAAATGTGCTGTAAACGTGTTGTGCACGTGGCATGGACATGTTGCACACATGTCGTACCCATGTTGCACACGTCTTACCCATGTTGCACACATGTTGTACTCATGTTGCACACATGTCATGCCCATGTTGCACACATGTTGCACACATGTCATGCCCATGTTGCACACATGTCATACCCATGTTGCACACATGTCATGCCCATGTTGCACACATGTTGCACACATGTCATGCCCATGTTGCACACATGTCATACCCATGTTGCACACATGTCATGCCCATGTTGCACACATGTTGCACACATGTCATGCCCATGTTGCACACATGTCATGCCCATGTTGCACACATGTCATGCCCATGTTGCACACATGTCATACCCATGTTGCACACATGTTGCACACATGTCATACCCATGTTGCACACATGTTGCACACATGTCATACTCATGTTGCACAGGTTTTCACATTTTAGACGTGTTTTGCAGTATCTTCCTGACAATATTGCAGTACTATTATTTACAGTACTAGTATTTACAGTACAAGCATTTACAGTATTAGTATTGACAGTACTAGTATTTACAGTACAAACATTTACAGTACTAGTATTGACAGTACTAGTATTTACAGTACTAGTATTTAAAGTACTAGTATTTAAAGTACAAGTATTTACAGCACTAGTATTTACAGTACAAGTATTTACAGTTCTAGTATTTACAATACTAATATTTACAGTACTAGTATATATATATATATATATATATATATATATATATATATATATATATATATATATATATATATATATATATATATATATATATATATATATATATATATATATATATATATATATATATATATATATATATACGAGTATAACATTTGTAGGCTGAGTATAACATTTGTAGGCTGACTATAACATTTGTAGAGTGAGTATAACATTTGTAGGCCGAGTATAACATTTATAGAGCGAGTATAACATGAGTATAACATTTATAGAGCGAGTATAACATGAGTATAACATTTATAGAGCGAGTATAACATGAGTATAACATTTATAGAGCGAGTATAACATGAGTATAACATTTATAGGGCGAGTATAACATGAGTATAACATTTATAGAGCGAGTATAACATGAGTATAACATTTATAGAACGAGTATAACATGAGTATAACATTTATAGAGCGAGTATAACATGAGTATAACATTTATAGAGCGAGTATAACATGAGTATAACATTTATAGAGCGAGTATAACATTTATAGCGCGAGTATAACATGAGTATAACATTTATAGAGCGAGTATAACATGAGTATAACATTTATAGAGCGAGTATAACATGAGTATAACAGTTATAGAGCAAGTATAACATGAGTATAACATTTATAGAGCGAGTATAACATGAGTATAACATTTATAGAGCGAGTATAACATGAGTATAAGATTTATAGAGGGAGTATAACATGAGTATAACATTTATAGAGCGAGTATAACATTTATAGAGCGAGTATAACATGAGTATAAGATTTATAGAGGGAGTATAACATGAGTATAACATTTATAGAGCGAGTATAACATGAGTATAACATTTATAGAGCAAGTATAACATTTATAGAGCGAGTATAACATGAGTATAACATTTATAGAGCGAGTATAACATGAGTATAACATTTATAGAGCGAGTATAAATATGAGTATAACATTTATAGAGCGAGTGTAACATGAGTATAACATTTATAGAGCGAGTATAACATGAGTATAACATTTATAGAGCGAGTATAACATGAGTATAACATTTATAGAGCGAGTATAACATGAGTATAACATTTATAGAGCGAGTATAACATGAGTATAACATTTATAGAGCGAGTATAACATGAGTATAACATTTATAGAGCGAGTATAACATGAGTATAACATTTATAGAGCGAGTATAACATGAGTATAACATTTATAGAGCGAGTATAACATGAGTATAACATTTATAGAGCGAGTATAACATTTATAGAGCGAGTATAACATGAGTATAACATTTATAGAGCGAGTATAACATTTATAGAGCGAGTATAACATGAGTATAACATTTATAGAGCGAGTATAACATGAGTATAACATTTATAGAGCGAGTATAACATTTATAGAGCGAGTATAACATGAGTATAACATTTATAGAGCGAGTATAACATGAGTATAACATTTATAGAGCGAGTATAACATGAGTATAACATTTATAGAGCGAGTATAACATGAGTATAACATTTATAGAGCGAGTATAACATGAGTATAACATTTATAGAGCGAGTATAACATGAGTATAACATTTATAGAGCGAGTATAACATGAGTATAACATTTATAGAGCGAGTATAACATTTATAGAGCGAGTATAACATGTCCTCCATCTTGCTGGGAAATAAAAGAAGTTGACTGATGGCCGTTTGAGCCTTTTTGCACCTTTTGGACTTTTTTAAAGCAGCCTCGACCTGAACCCTCGCTCGCCCGCCCCTCCCTCTCCCTGGCGCCATGATTAACGGCGTGATTAACGGCGTTCCCGCCTCGCGTTCCCGCCACGGCGCCCAGGTGGCGCGTGCCTCCTCGCTTGCACGCCAAAGCTCCTGAGACTAATTAGCAGTCAGGTGTGTCAGCCGGCGTTTATTTGGGCCAATGAGGTGCTAACAAGCACTTCCTCTCTGGCTTTTTCTTTGTTCCGCCATCTGTCTGTCTCCGCCGCTCAAGTCCCGCCCCCCTCGCCACGCTGGCAGCGCTCCGACGGTGTCAGCGAGCACGCCGCGGGAGAGCAGACAAGGCTGGCTGCTGTGGCAGAGCAGGCACCGCCTGGCATGGCGATCAGATGGATAACAGGCGGCCTTTTGTTTGCTGAACTACCACGTGGAGGATAAACATCACCTATTGATACAGTGTTGATTTATAGTTATTATGAATATAGTCCAGTAAACATGACCTATTGATACACCGTTGATTTATAGTTATTATGAATATAGAGTCCAGTAAACATGACCTATTGATACAGCGTTGATTTATAGTTATTATGAATATAGAGTCCAGTAAACATCACCTATTGATACAGTGTTGATTTATAGTTATTATGAATATAGAGTCCAGTAAACATCACCTATTGATACAGCGTTGATTTATAGTTATTATGAATATAGAATACAATAAACATCACCTATTGATACAGCATTGATTTATAGTTATTATGAATATAGAGTCCAGTAAACATAACCTATTGATACAGCGTTGATTTATAGTTGTTGTGAATAAACAATACAGTAAACATAACCTATTGATATAGCGTTGATATATAGTAATTAAAAATATAAAATCCAGTAAACATAACTTTTTGATACGGCGTTGATTTATAGTTATTATGAATATAAATCCAGTAAACATAACTTTTTGATACGGCGTTGATTTATAATTATTATGACTATAGAACCCAGTAAACAAAACGTATTGATACAGTGTTGATTTATAGTTATTATGAATAAAGAACACAGTAAACATAACTTATTGATACAGCGTTGATTTATAGTTATTATTAATTTAGAGTCCAGTAAACATCACCTATTGATACAGCGTTGATTTATAGTTATTATGAATATAGTCCAGTAAACATGACCTATTGATACACCGTTGATTTATAGTTATTATGAATATAGAGTCCAGTAAACATGACCTATTGATACAGCGTTGATTTATAGTTATTATGAATATAGAGTCCAGTAAACATCACCTATTGATACAGCGTTGATTTATAGTTATTATGAATATAGAGTCCAGTAAACATCACCTATTGATACAGCGTTGATTTATAGTTATTATGAATATAGAGTCCAGTAAACATCACCTATTGATACAGCGTTGATTTATAGTTATTATGAATATAGAACACAGTAAACATGACCTATTGATACAGCATTGATTTATAGTTATTATGAATATAAAATCCAGTAAACAAAACGTATTGATACAGTGTTGATTTATAGTTATTATGAATATAGAACACAGTAAACATGACTTATTGATGCAGCGTTGATTTATAGTTATTATTAATTTAGAACACAGTAAACATAACTTATTGATACAGCGTTGATTTATAGTTATTATTAATTTAGAACAGAGTAAACATAACTTTTTGATACAGCGTTGATTTATAGTTGTTATGAATATAGAATACAGTACACATTACTAATTGATACAGCGTTGATTTATAGTTATTATTAATTTAGAACACAGTAAACATAACTTATTGATACAGCGTTGATTTATAGTTATTATTAATTTAGAACAGAGTAAACATAACTTATTGATACAGCGTTGATTTATAGTTGTTATGAATATAGAATACAGTACACATTACTAATTGATACCGCGTTGATTTATAGTTATTATTAATTTAGAACACAGTAAACATAACTTATTGATACAGCGTTGATTTATAGTTATTATTAATTTAGAACACAGTAAACAATTTATTGATACAGAGTTGATTTATAGTTGTTATGAATATAGAATACAGTAAACATAACTTATTGGTACAGTGTTGATCTATAGTTATTATGAATATAGAACACAGTAAACATTACTTATTGGTACAGTGTTGATTTATAGTTTTTATGAATATAGAATACAGTTAACATAACCTATTGATACAGCGTTGATTTATAGTTGTTATGAATATAGAGTCTAGTAAACATAACCTATTGATACAACGTTAATTTATGGTTATTATGAATATAGAATACAGTAAACATAACCTATTGATACAATGTTGATTTATAGTTATTATGACTATAAAACCTAGTAAACATAACCTATTGATACAGTAAACATTACTTATTGATATAGCGTTGATTTATAGTTGTTATGAATATAGAATACAGTAAACATAACCTATTGATACAGCGTTGATTTATGGTTATTTTGAATATAGAGCACAGTAAACCTAACTTATTAATACAGTGTTGATTTATAGTTGTTATGAATATAGAATACAGTAAATATAACTTATTGATACAGCGTTGATTTATAGTTAATATGAATATAGAATACAGTAAACATAACCTATTGATACACCGTTGATTTATGGTTATTATGAATATAGAGCGCAGTAAACCTAACTTATTAATACAGTGTTGATTTATAGTTGTTATGAATATAGAATACAGTAAACATAACTTATTGATACAGCGTTGATTTCTAGTTATAATGAATATAGAGCGCAGTAAACCTTACTTATTAATACAGTGTTGATATATAATTGTTATAAATATAGAATCCAGTAAACATAACTCATTGATACAGCATTGATTTATAGTTACTATGAATATAGAATCCAGTAAACATAACTCATTGATACATCGTTGATTTATAGTTATTATGAATATAGAATACAATAAACATAACTTATTGATACAGCATTGATTTATAGTTGTTATGAATATAGAGTCTAGTCAACATCGCTTATTGATACAGCGTTGATTTATAGTTGTTGTGAATAAAGAATACAGTAAACATAACCTATTGATACAGCGTTGATTTATGGTTGTTATGAATATAGACCCCATAAACATCATTAGTCAGACGTCAAAAGTAATATATATACATATATATATATATATATATACATATATATATATATATATATATATATATATATATATATATATATATATACACATATATATATATATATATATATATATATATATATATATATATATATATATATATATATATATATATATATATATATATATACACATATATATATGTATATATATATATATATATATATATATATATATATATATATATATATATATATATATATATATATATATATATATATATATATATATATATATTAAAAAAAAAAATTAAAAAAAAAAAATATATATATATATATATATATATATATATATATATATATATATATATATATATATATATACATATATATATATATATATATATAAAAAATATATATATAAGTATATATATATATATATATATATAAACAAAAACAAAACAAAAAAATAAACAAAACAAAAAAATATATATATATATATATAAAAATAGATATATATATATAAAAACAAAACAAAACAAAACAAAACAAAAAAACAAATATATATATATATATATTAAAAAAAATATATATATATATATAAAAAAAAATAAAAAAAAATAAAAAAAATTATATATATATATATATATATATATATTAAAAAAAAAAAAAAAAAAAAAAAAAAATATATATATATATATATATATATATATATATATATATATATATATATATAAATAGAGGTTGCCCCCCCCCCAGGGATCATGCGATGTCACCTCTGAGGACTTTAATGCGAGCGTCCATTAAAATGGACGAGCGTCGCCCGCTGGCCGGCAGCCAAAGCGGGGCCAAAGATGGAGGCCAAAGATGGAGGCCCCGAGGCGCGACACCGCTTACGCTCCGATTAGCCTATTAGCATGTCCCCCACTACATTAGCATGGAGCTAACAGAAGCGGGGGGGTGACATTTTGTGCTGGGTCATCGTTAATCGATGCTAAACAGCTTTTAGGCTCGGACAGGAAGTGGCAGCACAAGGTGACCTTGACAGAGTCACCTTCCTGTTGGACGTGACACGAAACTTTGCTGGCGACACAAACGTGGAACTTTGTTTGTGTTGACACTGAAAGAACAATGACTCCTACTTGTTTGTGTTGACATTGAAAGAACAATGACTCCTACTTGTTTGTGTTGACATTGAAAGAAAACACTGCCATTGTATTCAGCAGCCATTATAATGATGTGGAGTGCATGAGAGAGTGCAATACAATGATGCTTGTCTTCATCAACACGCAGCACAACAACCCATGTTGTCTTAGAGTGGCCAAGCAGGTGAGTGATGTCGTAATCAAGGTGCAGCTAGTGCCATCGAGGTGCGGCTACTGCCATCTCCTGTGGTCGTTTGTAAACAACTAAACGATACAACACAGCAGCAACACACCCAGTGTCGTGTCAGCGCTAAGCTAGTTGATGTGTAGCTCATGTGACTTTCACAACATTTTAAAGCGTACTTTGTGCAGCTAGTGCCATCAAGGTGTGGCTACTGCCATCTTGTGTGGTCGTTTATAAACAACTAAATTACACTACAGCGCTAAGCTAGTTGGTGTGTAACACACTTGACTCTCACAACATTTTAAAGTGCACTTTGTGCAGCTAGTGCCATCAACGTGCGGCTACTGCCATCTTGTGTGGTCGTTTATAAACAACTAAATTACACTACAGCGCTAAGCTAGTTGGTGTGTAACACACTTGACTCTCACAACATTTTAAAGTGCACTTTGTGCAGCTAGTGCCATCAACGTGCGGCTACTGCCATCTTGTGTGGTCCTTTATAAACAACTAAATTACACTACAGCGCTAAGCTAGTTGGTGTGTAACACACTTGACTCTCACCACATTTTAAAGTGCACTTTGTGCAGCTAGTGCCATCAACGTGCGGCTACTGCCATCTTGTGTGGTCGTTTATAAACAACTAAATTGCACTATAGCGCTAAGATAGTTGATGTGTAACACACATGACTCTCACAACATTTTAAAGCGCACTTTGTGCAGCTAGTGCCATCAACGTGCGGCTACTGCCATCCTGTGTGGTCGTTAATAAACAATCAAACTACACAACACAGCAGCAACACACCTAGTGTCGTGTCAGCGCTAAGCTAGTTGATGTGTAACACACATGACTCTCACAACATTTTAAAGCGCACTTTGTGCAGCTAGTGCCATCAACGTGCGGCTACTGCCATCCTGTGTGGTCGTTAATAAACAATCAAACTACACAACACAGCAGCAACACACCTAGTGTCGTGTCAGCGCTAAGCTAGTTGATGTGTAACACACATGACTCTCACAACATTTTAAAGCGCACTTTGTGCAGCTAGTGCCATCAAGGTGCGGCTACTGCCATCTTGTGTGGCCGTTTGTAAACAACTAAATGACACAACACAGCAGCAACACAAGCAATGTCGTGTCAGCGCTAAGCTAGTTGATGTGTAACACACATGACTTTCACAACATTTTAAAGCGTACTTTGTGCAGCTAGTGACATCAAGGTGCGGCTACTGCCATCTCATGTGGTCGTTCATAAACAACTAAATTGCACTATAGCGCTAAGATAGTTGATGTGTAACACACATGACTCTCACAACATTTTAAAGTGCACTTTGTGCAGCTAGTGCCATCAAGGTGCGGCTACTGCCATCTTGTGTGGTCGTTTATAAACAACTAAATTACACTAAAGCGCTAAGCGAGTTGATGTGTAACACACATGACTCTCACCACATTTTAAAGTGCACTTTGTGCAGCTAGTGCCATCAAGGTGCGGCTACTGCCATCTTGTGTGGTCGTTAATAAACAACTAAATGACACTACACAGCAGCAACACAATCAACACACATGACTCTTACAACATTTTAAAGCGCACTTTTTGCCGCTAGTGCCATCAAGGTGCAGCTACTGCCATCTTGTGTGGTCGTTCATAAACAATCAAATTACAAAACACAGCAGCGAAAAAAACAATGTTGTGTCAGCGCTAAGCTGGTTGATGTCCGCTGACCTCCATGTTTTGATTGACGGGTGGATGGCGTGCCAGGCAGGAAGTGACGCCGCGGGTTAGCTTCACGGCGCGGCCACTTAGCATGTGACAGGAAGTGGTGGCGAGGGCGGCTGGTGCCCGGCTTGGCACGCCGCCTCCCGAGCTCCTTCAGCCACATTAGCATAAAGGACTTGGCTCCGCCCCCTCCCCCCGAACGCCGTCCCAGCTGTCAGAAGCACGGCCTTCTGGGAGTTTTCTCTTCTTTATTCCTCCCTTAAAGGGCCGATGGTCCGCATGGCTGACAGGAAGTGGTTTGATACCTGCCCCCATTCAGTCACTCTCCTAGACCCGCCCCCTGAGGACCCTCCACCAATCACACGAGCTCGCTGTGCTATATTATGAACTAAGTGACTTCATCATTTAAAGCAACAGTTGGTGATAATTGGAAGGAGTCAATGTTTGGATTGGACCAGCCATGTTCAACTAATCACTAGCAACAATCATGTAATCACTAGTAACAATCATGTAATCACTAGTAACAATCATGTAATCATTAGTAACAATCATGTAATCATTAGTAACAATCATGTAATCATTAGTAACAATCATGTAATCACCAGTAACAATTATTTAATCATTAGTAACAATCATGTAATCATTAGTAACAATCATGCAATCATTAGTAACAATCATGTAATCATTAGTAACAATCATGTAATCACCAGTAACAATTATTTAATCATTAGTAACAATCATGTAATCATTAGTAATAATCATTTAGTCATTAGTAACAATCATTTAATCATTAGTAAAAATCATGTAATCATTAGTAACAATCATTTAGTTATTAGTAACAATCATGTAATCATTAGTAACAATCATGTAATCACCAGTAACAATTATTTAATCATTAGTAACAATCATGTAATCATTAGTAACAATCATGTAATCATTAGTAACAATCATGTAATCACCAGTAACAATCATTTAATCATTAGTAACAATCATGTAATCATTAGTAACAATCATGTTATCACCAATAACAATTATTTAATCATTAGTAACAATCAAGTAATCATTAGTAACAATCATTTAGTCATTAGTAACAATCATTTAATCATTAGTAACAATCATGTAATCATTAGTAACAATCATTTAGTCATTAGTAACAATCATTTAATCATTAGTAACAATCATGTAATCATTAGTAACAATCATGTAGTCATTAGTAACAATCATTTGATCATTAGTAACAATCATTTAATCATTAGTAACAATCATTTAGTCATTAGTAACAATCATTTAACCATTAGTAACAATCATGTAATCACTAGTAACAATCATGTAATCATTAGTAACAATCATGTAATCGCTAGTAAAAATCATTTAGTCATTAGTAACAATCATGTAATCATTAGTAACAATCATTTAATCATTAGTAACAATCATGTAATCATTATTAACAATCATGTAATCATTAGTAACAATCATTTAGTCATTAGTAACAATCATTTAGTCATTAGTAACAATCATGTAATCATTAGTAACAATCATGTAATCGCTAGTAACAATCATTTAGTCATTAGTAACAATCATGTAATCATTAGTAACAATCATTTAGTCATTAGAAACAATCATGTAATCATTATTAACAATCATTTAGTCATTAGTAACAATCATGTAATCATTAGTAACAATCATTTAGTCATTAGTAACAATCATGTAATCATTAGTAACAATCATGTAATCATTAGTAACAATCATTTAGTCATTAGTAACAATCATTTAGTCATTAGTAACAATCATTTAATCATTAATTAAAATAATCTAATCATTAATTACAATCATTTAATCATGAGTAACAATCATGTAATCACTAGTAACAATCATGTAATCATTAGTAACAATCATGCAATCACTAGTAACAATCATGTAATTATGAGTAACAATCATGTAATCATTAGTAACAATCATTTTATCATTAGTAATAATCATGTAATCATTAGTAACAATCATGCAATCACTAGTAACAATCATGTAATTATGAGTAACAATCATGTAATCATTAGTAACAATCATGTAATCATTAGTAACAATCATGTTATCATTAGTAATAATCATGTAATCATGAGTAACAATCATTTAATCATTAGTAACAATCATGTAATCATTAGTAACAATCATGTAATCATTAGTAACAATCATGCAATCATTAGTAACAATCATGTAATCATTAGTAACAATCATGTTATCATTAGTAATAATCATGTAATCATGAGTAACAATCATTCAATCATTAGTAACCATCATGTAATCATTAGTAACCATCATGTAATCATGAGTAACTATCATGTAATCATTAGTAACAATCATGCAATCATTAGTAACAATCATGTAATCATTAGTAACAATCATGCAATCATTAGTAACAATCATGCAATCATTAGTAACAATCATGTAATCATGAGTAACAATCATGTAATCATTAGTAACAATCATTTAATCATTAGTAACAATCATGTAATCATTAGTAACAATCATGTAATCATTAGTAACAATCATGCAATCATTAGTAACAATCATGTAATCATTATTAACAATCATGTAATCATTAGTAACAATCATGTAATCATGAGTAACAATCATGTAATCATTAGTAACAATCATGCAATCATTAGTAACAATCAATGTTTGTTGACTATCTGATGAAAAAGTAGTCATGTATTCATTTGAATTAGCTTGTGTTTTGGTCACATGACCTCTCTGCATAATTACAGCGCTCATGAATATTCATCAGCACTTTGTTTCTAATCACGCTGATTGTGGAGGGAAATCATCTTTTGACTAACATAGTAAGTTATCGTTGTTGGTTAGTTAGCTAGTTAGTTATCTAGCTAGTTAGTTTCTTCGTTTGTAGGTTAGTTTGTAAGTTAGTTAGTTAGCTAATTAGCTCGCTAATCAGTTAGTTAGTAAGATCAGGATCACCATCACAACGTTTTTAATATCGGGATATAAACCTGGTTTGCACTTTTCTAGTTTTTATTACACTTGTCTGTCCCAGCCCACTCCACTTCCTGTTCTATGGTTGCCATCACATTTTACTCTTTGCCTTCACCAGTAACACACCAAGTGGAAAACCATTCCTGATTCAATCAAATTAAATCGAATTAAATCAAATTAAATATAACTAAATTAAATTAAATTTAATTTAATTGAATTAAATCGAATTAAATTGAATTAAATTGAATTAAATCGAATTAAATTGAATTAAATTGAATTAAATTGAATTTAATTGAATTAAATCAAATTAAATCTAACTAAATTAAATTAAATTAAATTGAATTGAATTGAATTAAATTAAATTGAATTAAATTGAATTAAATTGAATTAAATTGAATCAAGTTAAATTAAATTAAATTAAATTAGATAAAATCAAATCACATTGAATTAAATTATATTATAATAAATTAAATTAAATTAAACTAACGGGACAAGCGGTAGAAAATGGATGGATGGATAAATTAAATCAAATCTTAAATTAAATAAAATAAAATAAAATAAAATTAAATTAAATTAAATTAAATTAAATTAAATTAAATTAAATTAAATTAAATTAAATTAAATTAAATCAAATCAAGTCAAATCAAAATAAAATAAAATAAAGTAAAATAAAATAAAATAAAATAAAATAAAATAAAATAAAATAAAATAAAATAATTTAAATTAAATCACATATGATTAAATTATATTAAAATACATTAAATTAAATTAAACTAAATTAAATCAAATCAAATCAAAAATAAATTAAATTAAATTAAATTAAATTAAATTAAATTAAATTAAATTAAATTAAATTAAATTAAATTAAATTAAATTAAATACGTGCACAAGGCTGACATCTTGTGTCATTTATTAAGGTTTCGTGGGATGGGCTGACATCTTGTGAGGTGTAATATTTAGTGTCGTTGAAACAAAATGTTTAAAACTTCCACACCCTCAACGTGACAACGTGACCAAAGAAACCATGGAATGCCTTCTCACTCACACACCTTCTAGGCCATTTTCTCCTCACGTGACCTTTCACCCCTCCTGTGATGACATGAAAGGTTGAAAGAAGACGGCAATAAAAGGAGAGAGGAGTCGACGCAACACGAGAGTGAGCGTCCTCAACGCCACAGATGATCTTTTCTTCCTGGGAGAAACAACTTTTGTTGGAGTAAATTCTGGAGAGAAATCACATTTCCTCGTGACACATATCTCAGTGTGTGTGTGTGTGTTTGTGTGTGTGTGTGTGTGTGTGTGTGTGTGTGTGTGTGTGTGTGTGTGTGTGTGTGTGTGTGTGTGTGTGTGTGTGTGTGTGTGTGTGTGTGTGTGTTGTGTGTGCGTGTGAGAGTGATATCCTAAAAGCAGAGAAGTGTCAGGAAAGATGGAGTAAAAGCAGAGAGCGCTGTCGTGGACGAGAGTGCACGTGAAATCAATAACTGATTACACACACTGAGAGGAGGTCAGGGCGTGCACGTGAGGGCGTGCACGTGGGGCCGTGCGAGGACGTCCAGGCTGCAAAGTTCCGTCAATCTCGTGTGTGTGTGTGTGTGTGTGTGTGTGTGTGTGTGTGTGTGTGTGTGTGTGTGTGTGTGTGTGTGTGTGTGTGTGTGTGTGTGTGTGTGTGTGTGTGTGTGTGTGCGTGTCAGCTGAGCGCTGGAGGAGACGACAGAATACAAAGTGTGTGTGGAATTGATTTAAATGTGTAGTTTTTTTTTTTTTTTTGGTATAATAATTATAATGCGACTTTATTAAAACAGGTTAGAAAAACTCCTCCTCTTTTAAAAATGTCTTCAAACCGATTCTTGATTCAAATCGATTCTTCCCGGCCTGACTGTGCATATTATTATCTGCAAGGTACGGATATTTGTTTTTAAAGGTTTAATAATGAAATACAATAAAAAAATAAAAAAATAATGAATTTAATTAAATAACTAGAATTCAATTAAATTACATTTAATTATTATATAAAATAAAATGTATTAAATATCTGATTAATATCTGTAAGGTATGGATGTATTTTTTAAAATGTTTAATAGGAAAATTAAAATAAAGTAATTAAATTAATTTAGATAGAATTATTACATATCAATCAATCAATCAAAGTTGATTTATATAGCCCTAAATCACACTGTCTCAAAGGGCTGCACAAGCCACAATGACATCCATCGACATAAAATGCAATGTATTAAATACAATAAACAAATCCATTAAAAATGCTATTTTTTAGCGATATTGTGACTTTTTTTCTCATAACCATATTTGATATGCTTTCATTTAGGACACAGGTGGTGTCCTGCAGAGGAACATAGTGTATTTTTCAGTAGTAAAGAACAATAACAACAATTGGATGCTGCAGGTTTAACTTAAGTGTTGTGTTCAAGTTCGTGTGGGAATTTTGACGTTTTTCTTTTGCATAGATTACACTTTGTTTGATGACAGAAACGCAGTAATTCCCTTTCTGATGGCTGCCAATTTGCTTCCCGGCCTAAATGTGTAAATTAATATCGGCAAAGTATGGATATTTTTTCAAAAGGTTCAATAATAAAATAAAATTAAATAAAATAAATTATAAAATACAATTGATTAAATATCTAAATAATATCTGCAAAATATGGATATATTTTTTTAAAGGTTTAATAATAAAATACTTTTTAAATTTTTTTTAAATAAATAAAATAAAGTAAATTAAATTAAATTATTATATACAATAACATGTATTAAATGTCTAATTAATATCTGCAAGGTATGGATATTTTTTAAAACGATTTAATAATAAATTAAAATAAAATACATTTAATTAAATAAATTAGTAAATAAATTATAAATTAAAATGTATTAAATATATGATTTATATCTGAAAGATATGGATACATTTTTTTAAAGGTTTAATGATAAAATAAAATAAAATAAAATAAATTACAAAATACAATTTATTAAATATCTGATTAATATCTGCAAGATATGGATATATTTTTTAAAGGTTTAATAATAAAATACTTTTTTAAATATTTTTTAAATAAATAAAATAAAGTAAATTAAATTAAATTAAATTATTATATACAATAAAATGTATTAAATGTCTGATTAATATCTGCAAGGTATGGATATTTTTTTAAACAATTTAATAATAAATTAAAATAAAATAAATTAAATTAAATAAATTAGTAAAAAAATGATAAATTAAATGTATTAAATATATTATTAATATCTGCAAGATATGGATAAATTTTTTTAAAGGTTTAATAATAAAATACTTTTTTTATTTATTTTTTAATAAATAAAATAAAGTAAATTAAATTAAATTAAATTATTACATAAAATAAAATGTATTCAATTTTTGATTAATATCTGCAAGGTATGGATATATTTTTAAAAAGTTTATTAATAAAGAATTAAGTAAAATAAAAAAATTAAGTAATTGAATTCAATTATATTAAATTAAATTGAATTAAATTCAATTGAATTATTATATAAAAAACAATGTATTAAATTAAAAAAAATTATAAAAAATGCAATGTTTTAGCAATTTTTTTCCTCATAATAATATTTAAAATGCTTCATTCAGGACACAGGTGGTGTCCTGCAGAGTAGTAAAGAACAATAAGAATAATTGGACGCTGCAGGTCAGTGCTGATTGATGAACGCCATTTGCACTTTTTATGCAAACAGGAAGTAAGTAAATGTCTGGCGGCAGCCGGCGTATGAAAAGTCATAAAAGGAAATGGAATTATTGGAGCAGTAAAGTGTTTTTCACCAACTAATGACTTTTTTTATCCTTCCTGCGGTCCCGCCCACCTCACACTTCTCGGGAAAAGGCATCTAAGTTTAAAAAAAAAAGCGTGTAATAATTATCATTGTTGTTCTTACCTGCAGCCTGCGAGAGC
The DNA here is from genome assembly GCF_033978785.1 of Entelurus aequoreus. Classification (NCBI taxonomy): domain Eukaryota; kingdom Metazoa; phylum Chordata; class Actinopteri; order Syngnathiformes; family Syngnathidae; genus Entelurus; species Entelurus aequoreus. The sequence continues at coordinate 2,105,894 of NC_084747.1, forward strand.
TGAGAAAATGTCTTCTTCTTCTTCTTCTTCTTGTTGTTGTTGTTTTTAACTGTGCAGCTGCGTCACTCACAAATCCACTTTATTTAGCAAGCAGAGACGGCGACAAGCAGGTCGAGGGAGACAACTTTGTGACATGTTTACTACTTTCAACAACACAACCTCAATAACTTCTTCTTCTTCACGTGCACTTTTACACGTGCACTTTACCAGCCAGGGGAATAAATACTTCAAACTTGTCACATTGTTGTGTTGCAAAATTGTTTTGCCTTTTAGTTTTTATGCTATTAAAGTTTATTTTATGTAATTAACATGTAATTAACGTGTTATTATTCATAACTAGCCTCTACCTTGTCAACATCTTCCCAAACTTGGCACATTTTTTGTGTAGCAAAACTGTTTTGTCTTTTATACTTACTATATCGATTCAAACCAACTCTGGATTCAAACTGACTCTTGATTCAAAGCTACTCTCAATTCAAACCGACTCTCGATTCGAACTGAATCTCAAATCAATCCAATTCTCGATTCAAACAAACCTAGATGCAAACCAATTCTTGATTGAAACGAACCTCGATTCAAACCGATTCTCGATTCAAACCGACTCTTGATTCAAACCGATTCTCGATTCAAACCAATTCTTGATTCAAACCGATTCTCAATTCAAACTGACTCTCGATTTAAACTACATCTCAATTCAATCCGATTCTCAATTCAAACAAACCTCGATTCAAACCAATTCTTGATTAAAACCGATTCTCGATTCAAACCGATTCTCGATTCAAATCGATTTTTGATTAAAATCGATTCAAACAGACTCTTGATTTAACTGAATCTCAATTCAATCCAATTCTCGATTCAAACAAACCTAGATGCAAACCAATTCTTGATTGAAACGAACCTCGATTTAAACCGATTCTCGATTCAAACCGACTCTTGATTCAAACCGATTCTCGATTCAAACCAATTCTTGATTCAAACCGATTCTCGATTCAAACCAATTCTTGATTCAAACCGATTCTCAATTCAAACTGACTCTCGATTTAAACTACATCTCAATTCAAACCGACTCTCGATTTAAACTGCATCTCAATTCAATCCGATTCTCGATTCAAACAAACCTCGATTCAAAGCAATTCTTGATTAAAACCGATTCTCGATTCAAACCGACTCTCGATTCAAACCGATTCTCGATTCAAATCGATTTTTGATTAAAATCGATTCAAACAGACTCTTGATCTAAACTGAATCTCAATTCAATCCAATTCTCGATTCAAACAAACCTAGATGCAAACCAATTCTTGATTGAAACGAACCTCGATTTAAACCGATTCTCGATTCAAACCGACTCTTGATTCAAACCGATTCTCGATTCAAACCAATTCTTGATTCAAAACGATTCTCGATTCAAACCAATTCTTGATTCAAACCGATTCTCAATTCAAACTGACTCTCGATTTAAACTACATCTCAATTCAAACCGACTCTCGATTTAAACTGCATCTCAATTCAATCCGATTCTCGATTCAAACAAACCTCGATTCAAAGCAATTCTTGATTAAAACCGATTCTCGATTCAAACCGACTCTCGATTCAAACCGATTCTCGATTCAAATCGATTTTTGATTAAAATCGATTCAAACAGACTCTTGATTTAAACTGAATCTCAATTCAATCCAATTCTCGATTCAAACAAACCTAGATGCAAACCAATTCTTGATTGAAACGAACCTCGATTTAAACCGATTCTCGATTCAAACCGACTCTTGATTCAAACCGATTCTCGATTCAAACCAATTCTTGATTCAAACCGATTCTCGATTCAAACCAATTCTTGATTCAAACCGATTCTCAATTCAAACTGACTCTCGATTTAAACTACATCTCAATTCAAACCGACTCTCGATTTAAACTGCATCTCAATTCAATCCGATTCTCGATTCAAACAAACCTCGATTCAAAGCAATTCTTGATTAAAACCGATTCTCGATTCAAACCGACTCTCGATTCAAACCGATTCTCGATTCAAATCAATTTTTGATTAAAATCGATTCAAACAGACTCTTGATTTAAACAGAATCTCAATTCAATCCAATTCTCGATTCAAACAAACCTAGATGCAAACCAATTCTTGATTGAAACGAACCTCGATTTAAACCGATTCTCGATTCAAACCGACTCTTGATTCAAACCGATTCTCGATTCAAACCAATTCTTGATTCAAACCGATTCTCGATTCAAACTAATTCTTGATTCAAACCGATTCTCAATTCAAACTGACTCTCGATTTAAACTACATCTCAATTCAAACCGACTCTCAATTTAAACTGCATCTCAATTCAATCCGATTCTCGATTCAAACAAACCTCGATTCAAAGCAATTCTTGATTAAAACCGGTTCTCGATTCAAACCGACTCTCGATTCAAACCGATTCTCGATTCAAATCGATTTTTGATTAAAATCGATTCAAACAGACTCTTGATCTAAACTGAATCTCAATTCAATCCAATTCTCGATTCAAACAAACCTAGATGCAAACCAATTCTTGATTGAAACGAACCTCGATTCAAACCGATTCTCAATTCAAACCGACTCTTGATTCAAACCGATTCTCGATTCAAACCAATTCTTGATTCAAACCGATTCTCGATTCAAACCAATTCTTGATTCAAACCGATTCTCAATTCAAACTGACTCTCGATTTAAACTACATCTCAATTCAAACCGACTCTCGATTTAAACTGCATCTCAATTGAATCCGATTCTCGATTCAAACAAACCTCGATTCAAACCAATTCTTGATTAAAACCGATTCTCGATTCAAACCGACTCTCGATTCAAACCGATTCTCGATTCAAATCGATTTTTGATTAAAATCGATTCAAACAGACTCTTGATTTAAACTGAATCTCAATTCAATCCGATTCTCGATTCAAACCAATTCTTCATTCAAACCGATCTCTCGATTCAAACAGACTCTGAATTCAAACGAACCTCGATTCACACCGATTCTCAATTCAAACCGACTCTCGATTTAAATTCAATCTCAATTCAATCCGAGTCTCGATTCAAACAAACCTAGATGCAAACAGATTCTTGATTGAAACGAACCTCGATTCAAACCGATTATCGATTCAAACTGACTCTGGATTCAAACCGATTCTCGATTCAAACCAATTCTCAATTCAAACCGATTCTCCTCATTTGGTCATGCAATTTGTTAATAATAATAAAAATAATGAAAGTTTTTCAAAAAATGTTGATAACGGGTTGCATAAAAGTCTTAAAAATATATATATATATATATATATATATATAAATATATATATACATATATACGTATATATATATATATATATATATATATATATATATATATATATATATATATATATATATACAAAAAAAAAAAATATATATATATATATATATATATATATATATATATACATACAGTATATACTTATAAAACATATTAGTATTATTATTTGTTTTAAATAATCGATACTAATCGAAAAAATATGAATCGCTTCAGAATCGGGATGATGTGTTTTGACAATATTTGGACAGTACTCGTGTGTACTATATATACTAGTGTGAACTACATGTACTAGTGTGTACTACACATACTGATGTGTACTACATGTAGTTGTGTGCACTACATGTACTAGTGTGTACTACACGTACTTGTGTGTACTACATGTACTTGTGTGCACTACATGTACTAGCGTGTAGTACATGTACTAGTGTGTACTACATGTACTTGTGTGTACTCCATGTACTAGTGTGTACTACACGTACTTGTGTGTACTACATGTACTTGTGTGTACTCCATGTACTAGTGTGTACTACATGTACTTGTGTGTACAAAATGTACTTGTGTGCACTACATGTACTAGTGTGTACTACACGTACTTGTGTGTACTAAATGTACTTGTGTGCACTACATGTACTAGCGTGTAGTACATGTACTAGTGTGTGCTCCATGTACTTGTGTGTACTACATGTACTTGTGTGTACTCCATGTACTAGTGTATACTCCACGTACTTGTGTGTACTACATGTACTTGTGTGTACTACATGTACTAGTGTGTACTCCGTGTACTTGTGTGTACTACATGTACTAGTGTGTACTACATGTACTTGTGTGTACTCCATGTACTAGTGTGCACTCCACGTACTTGTGTGCACTCCACGTACTTGTGTGTACTACCTGTACTTGTGTGTACTCCATGTACTAGTGTGTACTACACGTACTTGTGTGTACAAAATGTACTTGTGTGCACTACATGTACTAGTGTGTACTACACGTACTTGTGTGTACTAAATGTACTTGTGTGCACTACATGTACTAGCGTGTACTAGATGTACTAGTGTGTACTACATGTACTTGTGTGTACTCCATGTACTTGTGTGTACTACATGTACTTGTGTGTACCACACATACTAGTGTGTACTCCATGTACTTGTATGTACTACATGTACTTGTGTGCACTACATGTACTAGCGTGTAGTACATGTACTACTGTGTACTACATGTACTTGTGTGTACTCCATGTACTAGTGTGCACTCCACGTACTTGTGTGTACTACATGTACTAGTGTGTACTACATGTACTAGTGTGTACTACACATACTAGTGTGCACTACATGTACTTGTGTGTACTCCATGTACTAGTGTGTACTCCACGTACTTGTGTGTACTACATGTACTTGTGTGTACTACATGTAATAGTGTGCACTCCACGTTCTTGTGTGTACTACATGTACTTGTGTGTACTACACGTACTAGTGTGTACTCCATGTACTAGTGTGTACTCCACGTACTTGTGTGTACTACATGTACTAGTGTGTACTCCATGTACTAGTGTGTACTACGTGTACTAGTGTGTTACAATCGGCATGTTTTTAAACTGCTTTGCTTCCTTTCGAAGTAGAAGTAGCATATTGATCTTGTATAAGAGAGTAAAAGTAGCAGTACTTGAGTATTTGTCTACATCCGGGTACTTGGACTGCTGGCCGTGGTCCTGAAAGTCTCAGCTGCATTTCAGGGCAAAATAAAACACATACGGTATGCTAAAAAAGGACCATGCTGGGGGCAGGGAGGGGGGGGGGGGGGTTCTGATGTATGCACACACACACACACACACACACACACACACACACACACACACACACACACACACGCTAAAACCGTTTGCATGTTGCGTGACGGGGGTCCTCGCTTGCTTACTTTGTGCCAGCGTCACGTCACGCCGGCGAACCAGCAGCAGGAGGCGTGTGGGCGGGGCTTCGTGCACACGGCGGCGTGTGTGCGTGTAAGCGTGTGTGAGCGTGTGTGTGCGTGTGTGTTTTGGGTCTCTCGGTGGGGGGGTCGTGCATGTCAGAGAAAGGCTGATGTGCAATAAGACAAGCGAAGGGGCCATTACCCCACCCACTGTGTCCAACACACTCCTGCACACACCACACACGACAACACACACACACACACACACACACAACACACAACAACACTTAACACACCACAAGATGAGCAGCTGAGAAAAAAGACAAGGAATCGTCAAAAGAAACTCCAATGACTACCTCCGCCCACTTAACACCTCACCCTCAGCTTGATGACCCCCTCCCACCCTCCCTCAACAACCTGAGACCCCCCCAGTGTGTCTGTCTGCAGAACAGGTGAATGCACAGCTAAATAAGCTACAAACAGGCAAGGCCGCGGGTCCTGACGGTGTGAGCCCCAGGGTGCTCAAAGCCTGCGCCCCACAGCTGTGTGGTGTCTCTCCAGCACATCTTCAACATGCAGAAAGTCCCCACACTGTGGAAAACTTTACGCGTGGTCCCCCGTCCCCAAGTGCATGCGACCCAGCACGTGGAAGGACTACAGGCCGGTGGCTCTAACCTCCCATATCATGAAGACTGTGGAGAGGTTGGTCCCGGAACAACTCCGCCCTACAGTCAAGCCCCACCTGGACCCACTCCAATACGCCTACCAGCCCCGACTGGGAGTGGAGGACGCTGTCATCTACCTGCTGAACCGAGCCCACACCCACCTACGCTGTAAAAAAAAAAACGGTCATCTACTGGCAGCTACGGCTGCCAAGCGAAAACCGTCAAATTAAAGTAAAACATTGTAAACCAAATAATGATCAAAAATATTATATTTACAGACATTTTCATGAAACGTTTTGCGGAAAGATATCTTAATTTGACAGATTTTTACTAAATTATTAAGATCAACCACCTAATAAAGTGACGATGCAAACAGTTCTGCAGAAAAATACCTTTATTGTACAGAGTTTTTTCCAAATGATTACGATCAAACACCTTTAATGAAGTGACAATGCTGGCAGTTCCACAGAAAAATACCATTATTTTACAGATTTTTTCTGAATTGTTAAGATCAACCACCTTTAAAGGCCTACTGAAAGCCACTACTAGCGACCACGCAGTCTGATAGTTTATATATCAATGATGAAATCTTAACATTGCAACACATGCCAATACGGCCGGGTTAACTTATAAAGTGACATTTAAAACTTCCCGGGAAATATCCGGCTGAAACGTCGCGGTATGATGACGTATGCGCGTGACGAAGTCAGAGTAACGGAAGTATGGTACCCGTAGAATCCTATACAAAAAGCTCTGTTTTCATTTCATAATTCCACAGTATTCTGGACATCTTTTGCAATTTGTTTAATGAACAATGAAGGCTGCAAAGAAGACAGTTGTAGGTGGGATCGGTGTATTAGCAGCGGACTACAGCAACACAACCAGGAGGACTTTGTTGGAGCGCTAGCAGCGCTAGCCGCCGACCTCACCTTGACTTCCTACGTCTCCGGGCCGCCAAACGCATCGGGTGAAGTCCTTCGTCCTTCTGCCGATCGCTGGAACGCAGGTGAGCACGGGTGTTGATGAGCAGATGAGGGCTGGCTGGCGTAGGTGGAGAGCTAATGTTTTTAGCATAGCTCTGTGCGGCCCTGTTGCTAAGTTGCTAAGTTAGCTTCAATGGCGTCGTTAGCAACAGCATTGTTAAGCTTCGCCAGCCTGGAAAGCATTAACCGTGTATTTACATGTCCACGGTTTAATAGTATTGTTGATTTTCTATCCATCCTTCCAGTCAGGGGTTTATTTTTTTGTTTCTATATGCAGTTAAAGCACGATGCTATCACGTTAGCTCGTAGCTAAAGCATTTCGCCGATGTATTGTCGTGGAGATAAAAGTCACTTTAAATGTCCATTTGGCGTTCTCGACTCTCATTTTCAAGAGGATATAGTATCCCAGGTGGTTTAAAATACAAATCCGTGATCCACAATAGAAAAAGGAGAGAGTGTGGAATCCAATGAGCCAGCTTGTACCTAAGTTACGGTCAGAGCGAAAAAAGATACGTCCTGCACTGCACTCTAGTCCTTCACTCTCACGTTCCTCATCCACGAATCTTTCATCCTGGCTCAAATTAATGGGGTAATCGTCGCTTTCTCGGTCCGAATCGCTCTCGCTGCTGGTGTAAACGGGGAAATGTGAGGAGCCTTTCAACCTGTGACGTCACGCTACTTCCGGTACGGACAAGGCTTTTTTTTAATCAGCGAGCAAAAGTTGCGAACTTTATCGTCGATTTTCTCTACTAAATCCTTTCAGCAAAAATATGGCAATATCGCGAAATGATCAAGTATGACACATAGAATGGATCTGCTATCCCCGTTTAAATTTAAAAAAAAAATCATTTCAGTAGGCCTTTAATAAAGTGGCGATGCAAACAGTTCTGCAGAAAAATACCTTTATTCTACAGCATGGGTGTCAAACTCTGGCCCGCCGTGTAATTTCACTTGGCCCTTGAGGCGATATCAAATTAACACTAAAGCTGGACCGCCACCGCATTCACCACTAATTCTAATACTTGCCAACCCTCCGGGGAGTCTTCCAAACGCCAGCCAGCCAGCCAGTGCGACTTCTGCATGCACACCCAAATGAATGCAACGCATACTTCATCAACAGCGATACAGGTTACACTGAGGGTAGCCGAATAAACAACTTTAACACTGTTAGAAATATGCGCCACACTGTGAATCCACACCAAACAAGAATGACAAACACATTTCGGGAGAACATCCGCACCGTAACATAACATAAACACAACACAACAAATACCAAGAACCCGTTGCAGCACTAACTCTTCCGGCACGCTACAAGGTGTGTGTGTGTGTGTGGGGGGGGGGGGGGGGGGGTGGGAGGTTTGGTGGTAGTATTTTCATTATTGTTATTTTATTTTCAAATGTTTTATTAGCCTGTGGAAAAAGTTCATGTTGATATTTACCTCAGAAGGCTGCACATAGAAAAGAGGCATTACATTTTTAATTACATTTTATTTGATATGCCATTGATATTTTTTAATTATTATTATTATTATTATTATTTGAAACTGGATTTTGAATGTCACTGTGAAGTTATGTAAGCCTTGCTTGTTCAATATTCAATGCAAAACTTGTTTGGGTCCCTTTTAAAAGGTTCATTTGTTCACTTTTACATTTTGGCCCACTCTGTATTTGAGTTTGACACCCCTGCGTTAGATTGTTAGTATGGTCATAGACTTTAATATAACAAGCTACATATTTAATGAAAGATAGTTACTGTAATTTTACATCAATTTGAAAGTAATTGAAGAAAACAGAAAATGCTATGTATAATTAATTTGGTATTTTTCTGTAAAAAAGATAGAAATATACATAGTTTGTCATTACTGGCATATTACTTCAAATAACAGGCGGATTGTTTATTTACAGATAATGTCTGTTTTATACACTATTTTAAAAAAATAGAAAAATTACAGTAGAAATTTAGAGTAAATTAACCATAAAAATTGGATTTTTTTCCCCCAGTGTAGACAAGCCTGCGAGCATTGTGAGGGTCATGTTTGTTGACGTGCTTTTAAAGGCCTACTGAAATGACATGTTCTTATTTAAACGGGGATAGCAGATCCATTCTATGTGTCATACTTGATCATTTCGCGATATTGCCATATTTTTGCTGAAAGGATTTAGTAGAGAACGTCGACGATAAAGTTCGCAACTTTTGCTCGCTGATAAAAAAAAAAGCCTTGCCCGTACCGGAAGTAGCGTGACGTCGCAGGTTGGAAGGCTCCTCACATTTCCACATTGTTTACACCAGCAGCCAGAGCGATTCGGACCGAGAAAGCGACGATTACCCCATTCATTTGAGCCAGGATGAAAGCTTCGTGGATGAGGAACGTGAGAGTGAAGGACTAGAGTGCAGTGCGGGACGTATCTTTTTTCGCTCTGACCGTAACTTAGGTACAA
>NC_084747.1:2120205-2134530 GCF_033978785.1 Entelurus aequoreus
TTACCTTCTTCCTCCATCCCTAGATAACAATTTTCCTCCATCCCAAGATTACCATCTTCCTCCATCCCTAGATTACCTTTTTCCTCCATCCCAAAATTAACATCTTCCTCCATCCCTAGATTACCCTTTTCCTCCATCCCTAGATTACCATCTTCCTCCATCCCTGTCATGTCTGTGTTCATGTTTTTGTTTGGCCATGTGCTGTTTTGTTTTTTGGACACTTCCTTAGTTCCTGGTTTCACTTCCTGGTTTTGTTTGTCACCATAGCAACCATTAGTTTCACCTGTTCCACGTTTGGACTCACACACACCTGTCTCACGTTTTCACAGTCATGTCATGCACCTGTTCACAGTTAGTCACGCACCTGTTTTCACTTTTCATGTCACTATATAGGCTTTTCTGTTTCTGTTGTTCGTCCTGGCGACATCACCCATTCATGCCATGTCCACAGTTCCTTGTCACGTTAGTTCTTGTTTCATCTCTTGTCACGTAAGTTTTTGTTTGTTTAATGTTCATAGTTCTCCGCCATTGTGCGCGCCTTTTGTTTTCCTAGTCAAGTTTTTTACCTCCGCTGTGAGCGCTTTTTGTTTATACCTTTTTGTTTGAGTTATATTAATAATTAAACTATGTCTTTACCTGCACGCCACGTCCGTTCCATTTCTTTTGCACCACGGGAGAGCAAACCACGCCAAAGACCAAGTTATGACAATCCCTAGATTACCTTCTTTCTCCATCCCCAGATTAGCAATTTCCTCCATCTCTCAATTACCCTCTTCCTCCATCCCTAGATAACAATTGTCCTCCATCCCAAGATTACCATCTTCCTCCATCCCTATATTACCATTTTCCTCCATCCCAAGATTAACATCTTCCTCCATCCCTAGATTACCCTTTTCCTCCATCTCTAGATTACCATTTTCCTCCATCCCTAGATTACCTTCTTTCTCCATCCTCAGATTAGCAATTTCCTCCATCTCTCAATTACCTTCTTCCTCCATCCCTAGATAACAATTTTCCTCCATCCCAAGATTACCATCTTCCTCCATCCCTAGATTACCTTTTTCCTCCATCCCAGGATTACCATCTTCCTCCATCCCTAGATTACCTTCTTTCTCCATCCCCAGATTAGCAATTTCCTCCATCTCTCAATTACCCTCTTCCTCCATCCCTAGATAACAATTTTCCTCCATCCCAAGATTACCATCTTCCTCCATCCCTAGATTACCATTTTCCTCCATCCCAAGATTAACATCTTCCTCCATCCCTAGATTACCCTTTTCCTCCATCCCTAGATTACCATCTTCCTCCATCCCTAGATTACCTTCTTTCTCCATCCCCAGATTAGCAATTTCCTCCATCTCTCAATTACCCTCTTCCTCCATCCCTAGATAACAATTTTCCTCCATCCCAAGATTACCATCTTCCTCCATCCCTAGATTACCATTTTCCTCCATCCCAAGATTAACATCTTCCTCCATCCCTAGATTACCTTTTTCCTCCATCCCTAGATTACCATTTTCCTCCATCCCTAGATTACCTTCTTTCTCCATCCCCAGATTAGCAATTTCCTCCATCTCTCGATTACCCTCTTCCTCCATCCCTAGATAAAAATGTTCCTCCATTCCAAGATTACCATCTCCCTCCATCCCGAGATTACCATTTTCCTCTATCCCTAGACTACCTTTATCCTCCATCCCTAGATTACCTTTATCCTCCATGTTTAGATTACCGTCTTCCTCCATCTCTAGATTACCTTCTTCCTCCTTTCCCAAATAACAATTTCCCTCCATCCATAGATAACCATCTTCCTACCATCTTCCTCCATCCCTAAACTTCCCTCTTCCTCCATTCCTAGATAACAATTTCCCTCCATCCCTAGATTACCATCTTCCTCCATCTCTCGATTCCCATTTTCCTCCATCCCTAGATTACCACCTTCCTCCATCCCTAGATTACCTTCTTCCTCCATCCCTATACAACAATTTCTCTCCATCCCTAGAATACCCTCTTCCTCCATCCCTAGATTACATCATACAGTTAATAACAGATAAATATGAATGAAGAACCGTCACAAATAAGAATTGTGATTTATTCCAAAATATATTTTAATAAACACGTACTGTAATAACTAATATGTGCAAGGCTAATAAGATAATAGTGCAGTTTTTTGTTTGTTTACTAACATTTATTTAATTGTATTATTATTTTAAACAACAATGCTTGATATTGTATTACTATTTTTAATAACAGTTATTTATGTGTTCTTCTTTTGGGGTGTTTGACGCCCAATTAATCAACTGGTGACACTTTCTGGACGTGTACTTACTGTACTTACTGTCCGTCCCGGGCGGAGGTTGATTTCCATAGCAAGCGGCTGCTTGTGGCCAATTAGTCCTCAAGAACCAGACGGCAGTCGGGACGAGGTCACCTTTTTAGTGACCCAGGTGTATTTTTGCACTTGCACTAAATCTTATTATGTGGCAATTGGAGCGAGGGAAACCGTTACTGTACATACTGTACCGCGGTCGAAGAGAATCATGTTGTAGTTATGGAGTACATAACCAGAATACGTGTAGGACTGTGATTCAAGTGAATGATATCGGAAACCGGAGCGGGTTGTATCGCATTATTTTGCATCAAACTGTAGTCGATGGTGTACATTTCATTGTGATAGAAGTGAACAGCGTCTTACTGTAGTCGGAGCCAACTGTATCGTATTATTGGAAGTAGGGGTGTCAAAAAAAAATATTGATTTTCGAATGAATCGCGATTATTATGTGTTATGATTGAAAAAAGAAAAAAATATCAATAAAACATTTTTTTATATTTTATTATTAATTTTTACCCCAAATCTGTCCTCTCCAGCCACTTTAGTAGATGTTTTGGGGGGAATTTTATCAAGCGATATTGTTTTTCTTTAAAATAATATGGACATTTATTGGAGCTATGTATCTATTTTATGGCGGATTGAAGTTAGTAATCGAACTGGCACTCAATGTTGTTAGAAAAGCAATGATTTTGAATCAGGAATCCATTCTGAATCCCCAATAATTGAATCGTATCGAATCATATAAAGATTAACTAAATGATAAATGGGTTATACTTGTATAGCGCTTTTCTACCTTCAAGGTACTCAAAGCGCTTTGACACTATTTCCACATTCACCCATTCACACACACATTCACACACTGATGGCGGGAGCTGCCATGCAAGGCGCTAACCAGCAGCCATCAGGAGCAAGGGTGAAGTGTCTTGCCCAAGGACACAACGGACGTGACAGCCCTAATTGTCAGTGTACGGATACATATAAATTATCAAATGGTGTCAGAGCACATATTTTCATTCTTTTTACAAAATTGTATTATTTATTCTTCATCCGCGTAATTTTAATTTTAATTTTAATTTTAATTTTAATTTTAATTTTAATTTTAGTTTTAATTTTAATGTAAAATTAAATTTAAATGTAAATGTTTAATGTGAATTATAATTTGTAATTTGTAATTTGTAATTTTAATTTTTAATTTTTAATTTTTAATTTTTAATTTTTAATTTTTAATTTTTAATTTTTAATTTTTAGATTTTTAAATTTTAAATATTTAATTTTTAATTTTTAATTTTTAATTTTTAATTTTTAATTTTTAATTTTTAATTTTTAATTTTTAATTTTTAATTTTTAATTTTTAATTTTTAATTTTTAATTTTTAATTTTATAATTTTTTAAAATATATATTTAATTTTTATTTTGTAATATTTTTATTATTTTGTCTGCTCAATCTGTATTGTATTTATTTTCCTTTTTGGGAGTTTTTACTATTTTTTGTTTTGTTTTACTGTTGCAGATATTTTGGATATCAATCATCAAATTCTGTTTTTTTTAAGTTCACGAAGACTTTATGTGCAATTTTGGAGAGCAAATCATAGATACATTTTGAAAAGAAGGTCAATCAATCAATCAATCAATGTTTATTTATGTAGCCCTAAATTACGTCACATTACTTAATAAGAGTGAAAAAAAAAAATCATTTCACATCTGAATCACGATTCTCATTCATTCCGTTTCTTAATCGATTCATCATTTTCAAAAATCGATTTATTTTTTTAATTTACGAAGAATACATTTCTTTAAATACGTTTTTAGGCCATTTCCTTGCCAGCATAACAATGTTTTCTAACCTGTTGTAAAAGATATATATATATATAATTAACATTCCAAATAATACATTGCAAGAATCAGTTTGAATCGATTCTGAATCCTTCGGTGCCCAAAGATTCACACCACAACTAACCAGCTGTTTTTCCCAAAAGACTTTCTAATTACAATAAAAATGTGTTCATTTTGGTGGATGCGCTTCATCATCATGCAAAACAACACAACTTCCTGTTTAATCACAATGCACTTCCTGTTTAATCACAACACACTTCCTGTTTGTATTGTTGACAAGTTGTCACGGACATCATATCCAGTCTTGTACTTCCAAGCAGCATTTAAGTGTTTACTCCGCGTAATTACTCTGTCAGACACACGCACACACACACACACACGCACACACACACACACACACACACACACACACACACACACACACACACACACTAATAAACAAGCCTGAGGCTTTATAATCTGACTCCATGCTGCTAATGAACATTGTCATTTTGATTATAGCCATTTATCCTTGACACACAAACACACACACACAAACACACACACACGTACACACACACACACACACACACACACACACACACACACACACACACACACACACACACACACACACACACACACACACACACACACACACACACACACACACACACACACACACACACACACACACACGCACACACACACGCTTGACTCGTAATTCTCACTCAGTTAAGCGCCATACGCGTTAATTCCGCAAGTGTGGCTTGGCATTGTCTTGCTGAAATAAGCAGGGGCGTCCATGATAACGTTGCATTGGATGTCAACATATGTCGCTCCAAAAGCTGTATGTACCTTTCAGCATTAATGGCGCCTTCACAGATGTGTAAGTTACCCATGTCTTGGCCACTAATACACCCCCATACCATCACACATGCTGCCTTTTGAACAATCCGGATGGTTCTTATTCTCTTTGGTCCACAGTTTCCAAAAACTTGAAATGTGGACTAGTCAGACCACGGAACACTTTTCCATTTTGCGTCAGTCCATCTTAAAATGAGCTCTGGGCCCAGCGAAGCGTTTCTGGGTGTTGTTGATAAATGGCCGTGGCTTTGCATAGTAGAGTTTTAGCTTGCACTTGCAGATGTAGCGACCGACTGTAGTTACTGACGGTGGTTTTCTGAAGTGTGGTGATATCCTTTACTCACTGATGTGGCTTTTTGACGCAGTACCGCCTGAGGGATCCAAGGTGCGTAATATCATGGCTTACGTGCAGTGATTTCTCCAGATTCTCTCAACCTTTTGATGATTTTACGGAGCGTAGATGGTGAAATCCCTAAATTCCTTGCAATAGCTGGTTGAGAAATGTTGTTCTTAAACTGTTCAACAATTTGCTCAGGCATTTGTTGACAAAGTGGTGACCCTCGCCCCATCCTTGTTTGTGAACGACTGAGCATTTGCATGGAAGCTGCTTTTATACCCAATCATGGCACCCACCTGTTCCCAATTAGCCTGTTCACCTGTGGGACGTTCCAAATAAGTCTTTGATGAGCGTTCCTCAACTTTCTCAGTCTTTTTTGCCACGTGTGCCAGCTTTTTTGAAACACGTTGCTGGGATCAAATTCCAAATGAGCTAATATAATGGCTACATCACGAAGAGGGCAGCGGTTTCAAAAGCCCGAGGGGTTCCTCGCTACTCGCTTCCAGCCATTTATCAACAACACCCGGAAAATAAAAATGAAGTTTCTCAGTTCGAATATGGAATATCTTGTCTTTGCAGTCTATTCAATTGAATATAAGTTGAAAAGGATTTGCAAATCATTGTGTTCTGTTTTTATTGACCATTTACACACCGTGACCACTTCACTGCTTTTGGGCTTTGTACATATATATATATATATATATATATATGTGTGAGGGTATCCAAAAAGCGTGTGTTGGGAGGTGAGAGAAAGGTGAGCGTGAGAGTGGAGAAGGTGTGAGAATAAACAGGATTAAAAGCGTGACAGAGACAATAAAAAAAAAGAGATGAAAAGAGGATATCAAGGAAAACATTCTGCCCGCAGGTGGAAGAAGAGAATACGTTTACTCGTCTGGAAGATGTGTGTGTTTGCATGTGTGTGTGTGTGTGTGTGTGTGTGTGTGTGTGTGTGTGTGTGTGTGTGTGTGTGTGTGTGCAGGTAAGATAAGATCTGGACTGCAGGCTCAAGCACGAGAGGACAAAGAAATGAGGACCATAACGACACAGATTGTCGTCTTTCCAAGACTCGCTGAGCGAGACTAAAGTCCGGAGACTCCACATGTTGATGGATGGTGGACTAAACTCGTGAGCAGAGGATTGTGTCTCTTTAGTGAGCAGAATTAGGAGTGCATTCAGTCTCCCCTCAACATGTGCTGATGGTCAGAAAGTGCACACTATATATACACACACAAGGATCATGTGGCGCACGCGGTGTGATCGATCAGGACCGGTCACGGTTCTCCCGTGAGCACGTGCAAACTCCAGAATGTTAACGTGTAAAAAAACCAAAAACATTCTGCAATATCCTTTTATAACTGCTGGATGACTAAAAACAATAACACTGATGCATTTTATTGTCTGCTGGATTTTTTTATATATTTTAATTTGTGTTGATATTTTTAATTTAGGACTTATTGTGAAATATCTCCTATATGAAACTATACTTCTTTAATGTGCATTTTCTTGCGTTTGGATCATTCCAGACTAGGGATGTCCGATAATGGCTTTTTGCCGATATCCGATATTGTCCAACTCTTTAATTACCGATACCGATATCAACCGATATCAACCGATATATACAGTCGTGGAATTAACACATTATTATGCCTAATTTGGACAACCAGGTATGGTGAAGATACGGTACTTTAAAAAAAAAATAATTATAAAATAAAATAAAATAAATAAATTAAAAACATTTTCTTGAATAAAAAAGAAAGTAAAACACTATAAAAACAGTTACATAGAAACTAGTAATGAATTAACTGTTAAAGGTTAGTACTATTAGTGGAGCAGCAGCACGCACAATCATGTGTGCTTACGGACTGTATCCCTTGCAGACTGTATTGATATATATTGATATATAATGTAGGAAGCAGAATATTAATAACAGAAAGAAACAACCCTTTTGTGTGAATGAGGAGGGAGGTTTTTTGGGTTGGTGCATTAATTGTAAGTGTATCTTGTGTTTTTTATGTTGATTTAATAAAAAAAAAAAAAAAAAAAAAAAAAAAAACGATACCGATAATAAAAAAAACGATACCGATAATGTCCGATATTACATTTTAACGCATTTATCGGCCGATAATATCGGCAGGCCGATATTATCGGACATCCCTATTCCAGACACATTTTTAGTCATTTATTTGTTTATCTTTTCATTTGTATCTTGTTAAAAAAACAATGTGACTGCTCGTGAGTTTGACCCAGGAAGAGGACTATTTGAAAATGTCAATCAAACGAAACCCAACATGAAAAAAAACAAGTTTTGCATTTGAGAGGAAGGCAACACAAAATAAACGTGTTTACTGATTCCTGCAGGACCGCAATCTACAACATCTAAAAGCAGTGAAGTTGTCACGTTGTGTAAATGGTAAATAAAAAGAGAATACAATGATTTGCAAATCCTTTTCAACTTATATTCAATTGAATAGACTGCAAAGGACAAGATATTTCATATTCGAACTGAGAAACGTCATTTTTATTTTCCGGGTGTTGTTGATAAATGGCTGGAAGCGAGTAGCGAGGAACCCTCGAGCTTTTGAAACGGCTGCCCTCTTCATGATGTAGTTATTATATTAGCTCATTTGGAATTTGATGCCTGCATAATGTTTCAAAAAAAGCTGGCACAAGTGGCAAAAAAGATAGAGAACGTTGAGGAATGTAACTGCTTATAGTTTCAACCTGAAACATGCTCTTGGATAACAATGACCGAAAAAGGAACACTACATTGGTAGTACAAGTTAAGTACTTGTATGAAATAATCTCAGCAGCTTCTCCATATTTTCATGGATACATGTTCTGATACTATTTAACGTTATCGACTCATTTTGTTTCCGTATGGTTCAGACGACCCGCGCCACGCTCCGACTGCTTAACCAAATTAGCTGGCAACAGGCTACGCGGTCCGTCATGTTTTTGATGATTTCTTTCTTTAATTTGATCAATTTGATCCACTCCTTCTAGGCACTGTCCGTCACACTCACTTTCTTCCCTCCCTCGCTTAGAAAAAAACAACAACATAGTCCATCTGGCGCTACAAGCCAATGCTAGCCGTAAGCTAATGCTTGCCGACACCTTAAATCTAAACAATTATCTGAAAGATCACACCAATCCATATAATACAAAAAAATGTATGTATTAATTTCCACACTATTAATTAATTAACGTTCGTATTTATTTTTTTTATAAAGTATTTAATAATTAATCAATGACTTAATTAATGCATTTATTTATTCATTCATTTTTAATTTTTAATTTTTACTTTTTTTTATGTATTTATATTTTTATTTATTTATTTATGTATTTTTTAAAAAATATATACATACATTTATTAATTACTTTATTTCTTTTTTATTCATTCATTCATTATTTATTTATTCATTTATTTTTCATTCGTTTTTTATTTATTTATTTATTCATGTATTTATTATCATTTGTTCTTTATTAATTAATTAATAATGAATTACTCAATTTAAATATTTATTCATTCATTAATTTTTTTATTTTTTTAGTCATACATTTTTTCATTCATTTATTTTTTTATTTATGTATGTATTTATTATTGTATTTTTTTATTTAGGTATTTTTTAAAATGTATTTATAAATGTATTAATTACTTTATTTATTTATTCATTCATTCATTTTTTTATTCATTCATTTGTTTTTCATTCATTTTTTATTTATTCATTCATGTACGTATTATTATTTTTCTTTATTAATTAATTAATGATTAATTACTCAATTTAAATATTTATTAATTCATTTTTTTTAAGTTCATTAATTTTTTAATTCATGTATTTATATATTTATCTATGTATGTATTATTATTTTGTATTTATTAATTAATTAATTAATTAATTAATTAATTAATTACTTTATTTATTAATTAATTTTTTTATTCATTTTGTTGATTTATTTATGCATTCATTTTTCATTCATTTATCCATTTATGTATTGACTGATTGATTGATTGATTGATTGATTGATTGATTATTTAAGTATGGAGTAGAAGAGTGAATAAAAGTGTGTTTACTTCCTGTGTAGCGATGGCGAGCATCATGGTATAATAGTGTGTTTACTTCCTGTGTAGCGATGGCGAGCGTCACGGTATATAAGTGTTTACTTCCTGTGTAGCGATGGCGAGCATCATGGTATATAAGTGTTTACTTCCTGTGTAGCGATGGCGAGCATCATGGTATATAAGTGTTTACTTCCTGTGTAGCGATGGCGAGCATCATGGTATATAAGTGTTTACTTCCTGTGTAGCGATGGCGAGCATCATGGTATATAAGTGTTTACTTCCTGTGTAGCGATGGCGAGCATCACGGTATATAAGTGTTTACTTCCTGTGTAGCGATGGCGAGCATCATGGTATATAAGTGTTTACTTCCTGTGTAGCGATGGCGAGCATCACGGTATATAAGTGTTTACTTCCTGTGTAGCGATGGCAAGCATCATGGTATATAAGTGTTTACTTCCTGTGTAGCGATGGCGAGCATCACGGTATATAAGTGTTTACTTCCTGTGTAGCGATGGCGAGCATCACGGTATATAAGTGTTTACTTCCTGTGCAGCGATGGCGAGCATCACGGTATATAAGTGTTTACTTCCTGTGTAGCGATGGCGAGCATCATGGTATATAAGTGTTTACTTCCTGTGTAGCGATGGCGAGCATCATGGTATATAAGTGTTTACTTCCTGTGTAGCGATGGCGAGCGTCACGGTATATAAGTGTTTACTTCCTGTGCAGCGATGGCGAGCATCATGGTATATAAGTGTTTACTTCCTGTGCAGCGATGGCGAGCATCATGGTATATAAGTGTTTACTTCCTGTGCAGCGATGGCGAGCATCATGGTATATAAGTGTTTACTTCCTGTGTAGCGATGGCGAGCATCATTGTATATAAGTGTTTACTTCCTGTGTAGCGATGGCGAGCATCATGGTATAATAGTGTGTTTACTTCCTGTGTAGCGATGGCGAGCGTCACGGTATATAAGTGTTTACTTCCTGCGTAGCGATGGCGAGCATCATGGTATATAAGTGTTTACTTCCTGTGTAGCGATGGCGAGCATCATGGTATATAAGTGTTTACTTCCTGTGTAGCGATGGCGAGCATCACGGTATATAAGTGTTTACTTCCTGTGTAGCGATGGCGAGCATCACGGTATATAAGTGTTTACTTCCTGTGTAGCGATGGCAAGCATCATGGTATATAAGTGTTTACTTCCTGTGTAGCGATGGCGAGCATCACGGTATATAAGTGTTTACTTCCTGTGTAGCGATGGCGAGCATCACGGTATATAAGTGTTTACTTCCTGTGCAGCGATGGCGAGCATCACGGTATATAAGTGTTTACTTCCTGTGTAGCGATGGCGAGCATCATGGTATATAAGTGTTTACTTCCTGTGTAGCGATGGCGAGCATCATGGTATATAAGTGTTTACTTCCTGTGTAGCGATGGCGAGCGTCACGGTATATAAGTGTTTACTTCCTGTGCAGCGATGGCGAGCATCATGGTATATAAGTGTTTACTTCCTGTGCAGCGATGGCGAGCATCATGGGCCCGTGGGGTGCAATAAGAGTCCCAAAGCGGCCATGTTGGCGGCGCCACAATAACCTGTAATCAGGGCGTGTGTCGCAGGGATAAATGTCCCCCTGGAAGCCTCTAATCAAGATGGACTGGGCGGGAAGCGTGTAATGGCGCTCGGCGTGATGATTACAATAATCTCCATCTTTAGGATGGATTTCAAACCTCCCTGAGCTTTATTTACGTGGCCACTCTTGCTAGCACAGATGCTAACTTTCAGACAACACGCTATGTTGCTGTTAGTTAGCATGTTTCATATTCACTAAATAACAGGACGTGCTAGCAATTGTAACTACTTATTAGTCGCACGAAAGTTGTATTATTTTTTGGATTTTGGGGAATTAATATTATTATTATAGTTATAATAATAAATAATAATGACAAAAATCATAGTAATTAATATATTATATATAATATAATTAGATGTAATATATTATGATTAAAGACTACTACTACTAATAATAATAATAATAATAATAATAATAGTCATTGATTACGATAATTATACTAGTAATACTGCTTCTACTACTGCTTCCACTTTTAATAATACTACTACTAATAATAATAATAACAACAATGAACAATAATAACAACAATAATTATGATAATAATAATATTAACAAAGAATAATATTAACAATAATAATATAAATTAAAAATAAAGAAATAATAATGATAACATTAATTATAATACTACTACTACTAATAATAATAATAATGATACCAGCAAAAATAACAATGAATAATAATAATAATCATTATTATTATTTTTATCATTATCATTATAACAATAATAATAATAATAATAATAATAATAATAATAAAAAGAAGAAGAAGAAAAAGAAGAAGAAGAAAAAGAAGAAGAAGAAGAAGAATGATTATAACAATGACTATAATAATAGTGATGATAATAATTAATAAAAAAATGCAATAATAATAATAATAATACAAAATAACAATAATAATAATAATGATAATAGTAATAATAACAAAAATAATAAAAAATAAATTTTATGATGACAATAATAACAATGAATAATAATAACAATAATAACAAAATCAATAATAGTAATACTAATAACTATTAATAATAACAATAATAATAATGACAATTAATAATAATAATTATAATAATAATAACACTAATAATAATAATAATAACAATAATAATAATAATAATAATAATAATAACAATAACAATAATATGAATGAATAATAATATTAATAATAATATTTGTTTTAATAAAAATAATAATAATAATAATAATAGCAATGACAATATTAATACTAGTGATAATGACAATGAATACTACTACTAATAATAATTATAATAATTATAATAACACTACACACACACACACACACACACACACACACACACACACCATCTATCACTTAGCCACTTTACTCCGGACTCAAAATGCTGCTAACTGTTTTAACTGTTTACACTGTTTACATTGCACTTTGCACTCCCATCTGAATACTTGAATACTTACGTTGCAATACTGTATATACAATAGATAGATATTATAGATATTCTGGAAATATCTTCTTCCCCTGTATATTTTTCCCCCCCCTCATGCGACTGTTTAAATTGTTGTCTTTTTTATTCTTCTTTTACACTTTATATTTATAGACACCGTGGATGTGAGAGGAACGTAATTTCGTCCACCTGTATGTCCTGTACAAACAGTTGTTTGACAATAAAGCTGACTTTGACTTTGACTTTGACTTATTACTACTACTACTACTACTACTATTAATAATAATAATAATAATTATTATTATTATTATTATTATTATTATAATAGTAATATCTAATAATAATAATAATAATAATGATAATAATAATAATAATAATAATAATAATACAAATACTAATTATGATATTAATTATAATAATATTAATAATAACACTAATAACGATAATAATAATAACGATAATAATAATAATAATAATAATAATAATAATAATAATAATAATAATAATAATACGTAGCAAAGGAGCAGAATGAGTATGCTATGAAGTTCAAGAGGTGTGTTTCTTCCCTGGCAGGACACGGAGGTGGTGAACACGGCCATCCTGACGGGCCGGCGGGTGACGCTGCCTGTCAAGCTGGTCGCCGTGGAGACGGACGGACAGGTGAGGGAGGTGGACGACCTGCTAACGTGCCGCTCTACCGACGTGGACGTGCTCAAGGTGAGCCGAGACTCGCTCTCCTTCAAAGTTGTCCCCAGTGTTGACAGATGTTGAAACCTCTGGCACTTTGCTGATGGCTGACAAGGTTTTAGGTCACTGACACAAACACAAACGTGACACTCATCTTCCATTGTCCACAACCGCTTGTGTCCACAACCGCTTCTTTCCACCTCAGTCAGTCAGCAGGGCGTCAACAGAAACGTCTTCCCAGAAAGTTTTCGCTGACAAAAAGGGCGTAAAACAAAAAAAATACAAATACAAAAAATAAAATAAAACTTATAAGTAGAGTTGTCCGATAATATCGGTCTGCCGATATTATCGGCCGATAAATGCGTTAAAATATAATATCGGAAATGATTGGTATCTGTTTTTTTTATTATCAGTATCATTTTTTATTTTTATTTTATTTTATTTATTTATTTATTTTTTATTAAATCCACATAAAAAACACAAGATACACTTACAATTAGTGCACCAACCCAAAAAACCTCCCTCCCCCATTTACACTCATTCACACAAAAGGGTTGTTTCTTTCTGTTATTAATATTCTGCTTCCTACATTATATATCAATATATATCAATACAGTCTGCAAGGGATACAGTCCGTAAGCACACATGATTGTGCGTGCTGCTGCTCCACTAATAGTACTAACCTTTAACAGTTAATTTGACTAATTTTCATTAATTACTAGTTTCTATGTAACTGTTTTTATATTGTTTTACTTTCTTTTTTATTCAAGAAAATGTTTTTAATTTATTTATCTTATTTTATTTGATTCATTTTTTTTTAAAAAGGACCTTATCTTCACCATACCTGGTTGTCCAAATTAGGCATAATAATGTGTTAATTCCAAGACTGCATATATCGGTTGATATCGGTATCGGTAATTAAAGAGTTGGACAATATCGGCATATCGGATATCGGCAAAAAGCCATTATTGGACATCCCTACTTATAAGTATTAAATATATCTGAAGATAATCTTGAGATTTACATTTTTTAAAAATTTGGACATTTTTTCCAACACTTTTATGAATAGGACTCTTTTTGATCCCTACGAATTTTAGTGTGATTTTTTAAAAAACTTATAATTGATGGATATATGGAGATTTAAGCATTACATTTATTTTTTATTTTTTAAATGACTTATTTTC
>NC_084747.1:2137050-2147050 GCF_033978785.1 Entelurus aequoreus
TAAATACAACCTAAATATAACCTAAATACAACCTAAATACAACCTAAATACAACCTAAATATAACCTAAATACAACCTAAATATAACCTAAATACAACCTAAATATAACCTAAATATAACCTACATATAACCTAAATACAACCTAAATATAACCTAAATACAACCTAAATACAACCTAAATATAACCTAAATAAACCTAAATACAACCTAAATACAACCTAAATATAACCTAAATACAACCTAAATATAACCACACTGCTACATCTTCTTCTCTGGCAGACCACATGTGGATTCATAGACCTGTGATGGTTGTTATTTGCCAACTGGGAACAGGTGTGTCCTGATTGCCAACCACAAACAGGTGTGTCCTGATTTTAGAACAGGAACGTATGTGTCCTGATTGCCAAACAGGAACAGGAGTGTCCTGATTTACGGAAAGGTTTGTCCTAATTTCCGAACAGAAACAGGTGTGTCCTGATTGCCAAACAAGAATAGGTGTGTCCTGATTTCCGAACAGGAACACGTGTGTCCTGATTGCCAACCAGGAACAGGTTTGTCCTGATTTCCGAACAGGAACAGGTGTGTCCTGATTGCCAACCAAAAACAGGTGTGTCCTGATTTTAGAACAGGAACATATGTGTCAGGACTGCCAGCCAGGAACAGGTGTGTCCTGATTTCCAAACAGGCGGTGTCCTGATTTACGAGAAGGTTTGTCCTAATTTCTGAACAGGAACAGATGTGTCCTGATTGCCAACCAAGAATAGGGTGTGTCCTGATTTCTGAACAGGAACATGTTTGTCCTGATTTCCGAACAGGAACAATTGTGTCCTGATTGCCAACCAGGAACAAGTTTGTCCTAATTTCCGAAAAAAGAGCAAGTGTGTTCTGATTTCCAAACATGAACAGGTGTGTCCTGATTCCCGAACAGGAACAGGTGTGTCCTGATTGCCAACCAAGAAGTGGTGTGTGCTGATTTTAGAACAGGAACATGTGTGTCCTGATTGCCAACTAGAAACAGGTTTTGTCCTGATTTCAGAACATGAACAGGCGTTGTCCTGATTTCCAAAAAGGTTTTGTCCTAATATTTCTGAACAGGAACAGGTTTGTCCTGATTTCCAAACATGAACAAGTGTGTCCTGATTTCTGAACAGGAACAGGTGTGTCCTGATATCCAGGTTTGTCCTGATTTCCGAACAGGAATGGGTGTGTCCTGATTTCCGAACAGGAACAGGTATGTCCTGATTTCTGAACAGGAACAGGCGTGTCCTGATTGCTTACCAGGAACAGGTGTGTCCTGATTTCCGAACAAGAACAGGCGTGTTTTGATTGCCGAACAGGAACAGGTGTGTCTTGATTGCCAACCAAGAATAGGTGTGTCCTGATTTCCGAACAGGAACAGGCGTGTCCTGATTTCCGAGAAGGTTTGTCCTATTTTCTGAACAGGAACAGATGTGTCCTTGATTGCCAACCAAAAATAGGTGTGTCCTGATTTCTGAACAGAAACATGTTTTTCCTGATTTCTGAACAGGAACAGTTGTGTCCTGATTGCCAACCAGGAACAAGTTTGTCCTAATTTCCGAAAAAAGAACAGGTGTGTTCTGATTTCCAAACATGAACAGGTGTGTCCTGATTCCCAAACAGGAACAGGTGTGTCCTGATTGCCAACCATGAAGTGGTGTGTGCTGATTTTAGAACAGGAACATGTGTGTCCTGATTGCCAACCAGGAACAGGTTTATCCAGCTTTCCAAACAGGAGCATGTGTGTCCTGATTTCCGAAACAGGAACAAGTGTGCTGTGATTTCCAAATAGGAACAGGTTTGTCCTGATCCCAGAACAGGAACAGGTGTATCCTGATTGCCAAACAGGAACAGGTGTGTCCTGATTGGCCAACCACATTATGTATATGCCAGCCAGTCCTTTTGAACAGACTGTAACATTGACTTTGCGAACCACACGTTTCCTCGTTTCCGTGCGGATAGCGTTTTTTTTTGTTGTTGTTGCAACCGTGTCCCTTTCCTGTGCACTCTCCAGCTGCACTCGTTTCCCCTTTGCATTCATCAAACTCGATCGTCGGCCGCACTCCGCCTGCCGTCTCTGCACCCTGTGGTCGCGCTTTCTCCACACGCCCCTTAAGTTGTAGGTTTTGTCAAAAGTGTCCTTTTAATAATGAAACAATTAAGTGCGTTGTTGCGAGTACTTTAATCTGATAAAGTGTGTGTGTGTGTGTGTGTGTGTGTGTGTTTGTGTGTGTGTGTGTGTGTTGTGTGTGTGTGTGTGTGTGTGCGTGTGTGTGTGTGTGTTGAGGGGGATGTTTGCACATGTGTTAGGGTGATTGAGAATTGATCCATGCGACATTTAATGAAGCACTCGCAGAGTTTAGCACGGCCATGCGTGATCTTTGATGCACGCACACACACACACACACACACACACACACACACACACACACACACACACACACACACACACACACACACACACACACACACACACACACAACACACACACACACACACACACACACACACACACACACACACACACACACACACACACAGAGACAAACATGCACAAAAAAACACACTGTGCCCTTGGAAAGATGCTTATGTGTGCGTGTGTGTGTGTGTGTGTGTGTGTGTGTGTGTGTGTGTGCGTGTGTGTGTGTGTGTGTGTGTGTGTGTGTGTGTGTGTGTGTGTGTGTGTGTTTGCTGACGCGGCCAGTAATAATCACTTTATATTCATGTCTCCCCTCCAAAAAAAAAAACAAAGTCCAGTGAGAGTGAAAAGGAAGCCCCCTAATCCCTTATGACAAGTTTTTATATATATACAATATTTGTATTATTGTGCTGAACTCCTAGTTTTATGCCACAGGAAGTTACATTTCCTTCTTCCGATGCTAACATGACTTTCACTCCTCGTTGTCGGGACCCCTGCAGACTTTTCAACACGAAGACAAACAACTTTTTAGCTTAGAAAGTCAACAAAAAAAACAAAAAAAAAATAATAAAAATCATGTTTGTGCATTCTAAATCGTAAACAAATGCTAGCAAAAGTCAGCTAACACTGGATCTGGTGGGATTCGCTTTATCCCGCATGTAAAGCGCTCTAAAAACATCCATCAAGGTTTTATATTCATGATGTAAGTATATATGTCATGTAGTAACATTCATAATAATATATACATGATGTAAGTATATATGTCATGTAGTAACATTCATAATAACATGTAATATATACATGATGTAAGTATATATGTCATGTAGTAACATTCATAATAACATGTAATATATACATGATGTAAGTATATATGTCATGTAGTAACATTCATAATAACATGTCATATATACATGATGTAAGTATATATGTCATGTAGTAACATGCATAATAACATGTAATATATACATGATGTAAGTATATAAGTCATGTAGTAACATTCATAATAACATGTAATATATACATGATGTAAGTATATATGTCATGTAGTAACATTCATAATAACATGTAATATATACATGATGTAAGTATATATGTCATGTAGTAACATGCATAATAACATGTAATATATACATGATGTAAGTATATAAGTCATGTAGTAACATTCATAATAACATGTAATATATACATGATGTAAGTATATATGTCATGTAGTAACATTCATAATAACATGTAATATATACACGATGTAAGTATATATGTCATGTAGTAACATTCATAATAACATGTAATATATACACGATGTAAGTATATATGTCATGTAGTAACATTCATAATAACATGTAATATATACATGATGTAAGTATATATGTCATGTAGTAACATTCATAATAACATGTAATATATACATGATGTAAGTATATATGTCATGTAGTAACATTCATAATAACATGTAATATATACATGATGTAAGGATATATGTCATGTAGTAACATTCATAATAACATGTAATATATACATGATGTAAGTATATATGTCATGTAGTAACATTCATAATAACATGTAATATATACACGATGTAAGTATATATGTCATGTAGTAACATTCATAATAACATGTCATATATACATGATGTAAGTATATATGTCATGTAGTAACATTCATAATAACATGTCATATATACGTGATGTAAGTATATATGTCATGCAGTAACATTCATAATAACATGTCATATATACACGATGTAAGTATATATGTCATGTAGTAACATTCATAATAACATGTAATATATACATGATGTAAGTATATATGTCATGTAGTAACATTCATAATAACATGTAATATATACACGATGTAAGTATATATGTCATGTAGTAACATGCATAATAACATGTAATATATACATGATGTAAGTATATATGTCATGTAGTAACATTCATAATAACATGTAATATATACACGATGTAAGTATATATGTCATGTAGTAACATTCATAATAACATGTAATATATACATGATGTAAGTATATATGTCATGTAGTAACATTCATAATAACATGTAATATATACACGATGTAAGTATATATGTCATGTAGTAACATTCATAATAACATGTAATATATACACGATGTAAGTATATATGTCATGTAGTAACATTCATAATAACATGTAATATATACATGATGTAAGTATATATGTCATGTAGTAACATTCATAATAACATGTAATATATACATGATGTAAGTATATATGTCATGTAGTGACATTCATAATAACATGTAATATGTACATGATGTAAGTATATATGTCATGTAGTAACATTCATGATAACATGTAACATATACAGGCTATATATATATATAACATATATATATATTTGACGCTTTGGTGTACATCTCCAAAATTAGCAAAAACAAACTAGCATGCTAATTTTAGAGTGCTAACGATTGTACCGTGAGTCGTTAAAAAATTCGCTGAAAAAAAAAAAAAAAGCTAGCATATTAACGTTAGCATGCTAACAAGTGTCATTTGTCAAGTAACAAATATATTTGACGCTTTGGTGTACACCTCCAAAATTAGCACACACAAAAAACTAGCATGCTAATATTAGAGTGCGAACGATTGTACCGTGAGTCGTTAAAAAATTAGCTGGAAAAAAAAAGCTAGCATATTAACGTTAGCATGCTAACAGGTATCATTTGTGAAGTAACAAATATATTTGACGCTTTGGTGTACACCTCCAAAATTAGCAAAAAAACCAAAACAAACTAGCATGCTGATATTAGAGTGCTAACGATTGTACCGTGAGTCGTTAAAAAATTCGCTGAAAAGAAGAAAAAAAAATCTAGCATATTAACGTTAGCATGCTAACAGGTGTCATTTGTCAAGTAACAAATATATTTGACGCTTTGGTGTACACCTCCAAAATTAGCACACAAAAAAAACTAGCATGCTAATATTAGAGTGCGAACGATTGTACCGTGAGTCGTTAAAAAATTAGCTGAAAAAAAAAAAGCTAGCATATTAACGTTAGCTTGCTAACAGGTATCATTTGTGAAGTAACAAATATATTTGACGCTTTGTGTATACCTCCAAAATTAGCAAAAAAACCCAAAACAAACTAGCATGCTAATATTAGAGTGCTAACGATTGTACCGTGAGTCGTTAAAAAATTCACTGAAAAAAAAAAAAAAAAAGCTGGCATATTAACGTTAGCATGCTAACAGGTGTCATTTGTCAAGTAACAAATATATTTGACGCTTTGGTGTACACCTCCAAAATTAGCACACAAAAAAAACTAGAATGCTAATATTAGAGTGCGAACAATTGTACCGTGAGTCGTTAAAAAATTCGCTGAAAAAAAAAAAAAAAAGCTAGCATATTAATGTTAGCATGCTAACAGGTATCATTTGTGAAGTAACAGATATATTTGACGCTTTGGTGCACACCTCCAAAATTAGCACAAAAAAAACTAGCATGCTAATATTAGAGTGCTAACGATTGTACTGTGAGTCGTTAAAAAATTAGCTGAAAAAAAAAAAGCTAGCATATTAACGTTAGCATGCTAACAGGTGTCATTTGTGAAGTAACAGATATATTTGACGCTTTGGTGTACACCTCCAAAATTAGAACCAAAAAAAACCCTAGCATGCTAATATTAGATTGCTAACGATTGTACCGTTAAAAAATTAGCTACGGTCTGCAAATGGCCCTCAATTGTGTGGTCGAGGAAGTCCATATATGGTCGTACAGCATGACGCTCCTATTCTTCACTGCTGATATTGTCAACGAGACGTTTCCTTTGCATAACTCTGTGTGACAAACAAATAAAGTTAAAAATGAGAAGTTAAGAGACACGCACGCACACACACACACACACACACACACACACACACACACACACACACACACACACACACACACACACACACACACACACACACACACACACACGCACACACACACATTGTGAATTCCACACACATAGACATATTGGGGCCACTGTTGACTTATATCCTTATGCTAATAAGGCTGCTAATTCACACAGGGCCTCATAAGGACACACACACACACACACACACACACACACACACACACACACACACACACACACACACACACACACACACACACACACACACACACACACACACACACACACACGCACACACACCTTTTATTTAAGCCCACTAGACGGGCCTGACAAAGCGCCTAAAAGAGGGAGCGTTTGAAGCTGAGATGTTGCGAGAGAAAAAAAACAAAGTGGATTGTATTTTTGTGGACTTAAAGACACGAGAGAATAATTGCGGCGTTCCTCAGAGAGCGACACAATCCTCCCAGCGAGTGTGCGACCGCAAACGTGTCAAAGTCGCTCTCGGTGACATCAAAGTCTGCACCACTTTGAAGAAACTTTTGTCTTTTCACCTTTCAGGTAAATATCAATAAAGATGTCACTCTTTAAACATGTCAATACTAATAAAAGTTGTAAGAAATGAAACATGTCAACACAAATAATGCTGTAATAAATTGAAAATGTACGTACAAAAAAAGATGTGTGAAATTAAAAATGTAAATTTAAATAAAAACGTGATAAATTTGAAATGTAAGATTTAGATTAAAAAAATTGAATAAAAATACAAATATGTTGAGTTAAAAAAATAATTACAAATAAAGATGTAAGGAATTGAAATGTAAATGCTAATAAAATGTAATAATTAAAAAATACAAATACTAATACAAATGTAATAAATGACAAATGTAAAGACCTATAAAGTTGTTATGAATTAAAAAATATAAATACAAAAAAATATGTGATAACTTTAAAATGTAAATACAATTAAAGATTAAAACATGAAATACAAGTAAAGATTTAATTAATTTAAAAAATATTTTGACAAATAAAGATGCAATGAATTAAAAGTATAAATACTAATAAATATGTGATCAATTAAAAATGTAAATTAAATTGAAGATATCATTAATTAAAAATGTAAATGAAATGACAGATATGTTGAATTAAAATGTCAAATGCAAATGAAATTTAATGAATTAAAAATACAAACGTTAATAAATATGCAATAAATAAAACATGTAAGGACATTAAAGATGTAATGAATAAAAAAAACACAAGTAAAGATGTAATTAATAAAGGAATATATTGACAACTAAATATGTAATGAATGTGTAAATATTAATAAATATGTACTAAATTAAAAACGTAGAGATGTACAAAGTTGTTATGAATTAAAAATATAAATACATAGGTGATACATTTAAAATGTGAATACAATCAAATATGTAATACATAATGAATGTAAATACGATTAAATATGTAATACATAATAAATGTAAAGACATTAAAATATGTGATGAGTTAAATTGAAATACAAGTAAAGATGTAATTATAAAACATATATTGACGAATAAAGATGTAATGAATTAAAAGTGGAAATACTAATAAATATGTTATAAATTAAAAATGTAAATTAAATTAAAGATGTAATTAATTAAAAAAGTAAATGAAATGACAGATATGTTGAATTAAAATGTCAAATGCAAATGAAATTTAATGAATTAAAAATACAAACGTTAATAAATATGCAATAAATAAAACATGTAAGGACATTAAAGATGTAATGAATTAAAAAAAAACACAAGTAAAGATGTGATTAATAAAGGAATATATTGACAACTAAATATGTAATGAGTGTGTAAATATTAATAAATATGTTCTAAATTAAAAACATAGAGATGTACAAAGTTGTTATGAATTAAAAATATAAATACATATGTGATACATTTAAAATGTGAATACGATTAAATATGTAATACATAATAAATGTAAATACAATTAATTATGTAATACATAATAAATGTAAATACGATTAAATATGTAATACATAATAAATGTAAATACATTCAAATATGTGATGAGTTAAATTGAAATACAAGTAAAGATGTAATTATAAAAAATATATTGACGAATAAAGATGTAATGAATTAAAAGTGTAAATACTAATAAATATGTTATAAATTAAAAATGTAAATTAAATTAAAGATATCATTAATTAAAAATGTGAATGAAATGACAGATATGTTGAATTAAAATGTCAAATGCAAATGAAATTTAATGAATTAAAAATACAAACGTTAATAAATATGCAATAAATAAAACATGTAAGGACATTAAAGATGTAATGAATAAAAAAAACACAAGTAAAGATGTAATTAATAAAGGAATATATTGACAAGTAAATATGTAATGAGTGTGTAAATATTAATAAATATGTACTAAATTAAAAACGTAGAGATGTACAAAGTTGTTATGAATTAAAAATATAAATACATATGTGATACATTTAAAATGTGAATACAATTAAATATGTAATACATAATAAATGTAAATACGATTAAATATGTAATACATAATAAATGTAAATACATTCAAATATCTGATGAGTTAAATTGAAATACAAGTAAAGATGTAATTATAAAAAATATATTGACAAATAAAGATGTAATGAATTAAAAGTGTAAATACTAATAAATATGTTATAAGTTAAAAACCTAAAGATGTATAAAGTTGTAATGAATTTAAAATATAAATGCAAAAAAATATGTGATGAATTAAAAATGTAAATACACATGTGAGTACATGTAAAGATTTGAAAATGTAAATACTATCCATCCATTTTCTACTGCTTGTCCCCTTCAAGGGGGGTGCTAATAATATAAAATGAACTAAATAATAATTCATGTGAAAAGACAAACTGTATTAAGATGTAATGAATTCAAAATGTAAGGGAAGTGAATTATATGTATATAGCACTTTTCTCTAGAGACTCCAAGCCCTTTACATAGTGAAAGCCATGATCTAAGTTCCATTTAAACCAGGTGGGTCCAGCGCCTTGCCCAAGGACACAAAGGCACTGACGAGGATGGCGGAAGCGGGCATCGAACCTGGAACCCTCAAGTTGCTGGCAAAACAAATACAGATGTCAAAACTAACAAACACAAAAGAGATCGATTAATTCACGCCCCCTAGTGGCGGAAACCAAGCTGAGAGGCGATTGGATGATTGACAGGTGGGAGGTCTAATCCAATCACAGAGAGTGTGAGCCGACACCCCCCCAGGGCCCGCCCCTGTCAGCCGAGTGGGCTCTGATTGGATGACGGCCTCCCAAAAGCCTGATGGATGACATTCCCTGAGGCGTGGAAGGAGCGGAATGAGCGGCGAGGGAAATATTGCTTTGAGAAAAATATGATTTTTTTTTTGATCAGCGACTCAGACTGAGACAAAACGTGCGAGACAACTCTTTTATTTTGGAGAGCAAACGTCAACTTGAGTCTGACAGTAACCTCATGTTGCTAAACATGACACAGCATTTTAATTGAATTTAACTTCCATTTATTTGATACAAAAATAGAAGTTTAGGTACACAATCTAAAGAGATCTAATTCTGCCTTTCGGTAAAACAGGCCGGTGTCGCACCTCCCCTTTATCTCTAAAATCCATTAAAAATTGTTACGAAACAGCTTAATGATTACTTGGATAATAGTTTGTCGT
>NC_084747.1:2152050-2159550 GCF_033978785.1 Entelurus aequoreus
TTGCAAAAAATATTTACAAACTTTTAAAAAATTGTAAAAAAAAATACACAAATGTTTATAACTTTAAAAATGGTTTAGCAACATATTAAAAATGTCTAAAGTCAGTGTTGTTAGTTTTCCTGGAGAAAACTTTTTTTTTTTCACCCAGCATTCCTTTCACAATAAAAGCACGGGATGTTGTCCTTCTCCCCGTGCGGCGCAGGTGTCCCCCACGTGCGACCAGGTGTTCGTGAACGGCAAGGAGATGCGTGGGCGTCAGTCTGTGGGCGTGGTCTTCACCTACATGCACCTGTCTGCCCAGCTGGCTCTCAGCGTGTGGGTGCCCAAGCTGCCCCTGCAGATCCACGTGTCCGACACCGAGCTCAGCCAGGTCAAAGGTTGGCGTGTGCCCATCGCCCCCAGCAGGAGGTAAACACACTAGTGGTCTCTTCCTCTAGTTCAGTGCACTCACCAAGTCACACAAGTGTAAAAAGAAGTGAAGCAGTGTTCACTTTGTAAATATTCCATTGCTGGCTTTCAAATGGAATACTTTAACAAGTAGACTTGAAGTAGTAACCTTTAATAAGTACACTCCAAGGAGTACACTTTGGGAGATACATATTAATAAGTAGTCTTTAAGAAGTAGACTTTAACAAGTACACTTGAATAACTACATCTTAAGAAATCTACTTGAAACAGTACACTTTAAGAAATACACTTCAATAATCACGCTTTAATAAGTACACTTTAACAAGTACACTTTAAGTAGTAGTCTTTAATAAGTACACTTTAATAAGTGCACTTTAAGTAGTCAACTTTAATAAGCACACTTTAAGAAGGGCACTTTCAGTAATATATTTTAATAAGTACACTGAGTACACTTTAAGAAGTAGACTTAAATGAGTACACTTTGATTAGTACACTTTAGGAACTACACTTTGATTAGTACACTTTAAGAATGACACTTAAAGAAGTACACTTTAAGAAATACACTTTAACACATGCACTTTAAGATCTACATTTTAAGAAGTACATTTGAATAAGTACACATTGATAAGTACACTTAAACAGGTACACTTTAAGTAATAGTATTTAATAAGTACACTTTAACACGTACACTTTAACAAGCATACTTTAAGTAATATACTTTTATAAGTAGACTGAGTACACTTTAAGTGGTAGACTTAAATAAGTACACTCTGATTAGTACACTTTAAGTATTACACTTTAAGAAATACACTTTAACAAGTGCACTTTAAGATCTACATTTTAAAACGTATACTTTAAAAAGTACACTTTGACAAGCACACTTTAGTAATAGTCTTTAATAAGTACACTTTAATAGGTACACTTTAATAAGTACACTTAAGTAAGTACACTTTATGTAGTCAACTATAATAAGTACACTTAAAGAAGTACACAATACATAGTAGACTTTCATAACTACACTTAGATAAGTACACTTTAAGAAGTGCACTTTGAGAAATACACTTTAAGAAGTACATTTTGAGAAATACACTTTGAAAAGTAAACTTTGAGAACTACATTTTAATAGGTACACTTTAATAAGTACACTTTAATTAGTACACTTCATGTAGTAGTAATGTTTAAGTACACTTATAAGTATACTTTAAAAAGTACACTTTAACAAGTACATTTTAAAAAGTACACTTTAAGAACGACATTTAAAGAAGTCTATTATAAAATTACACTGTAACAAGTACACTTTAATGAGTAAACCTTAATAAGTACATTTTT
The DNA here is from genome assembly GCF_033978785.1 of Entelurus aequoreus. Taxonomy (NCBI): domain Eukaryota; kingdom Metazoa; phylum Chordata; class Actinopteri; order Syngnathiformes; family Syngnathidae; genus Entelurus; species Entelurus aequoreus. The sequence continues at coordinate 2,153,788 of NC_084747.1, forward strand.
AAAGGTACTCTTTAACAAATACAGTTTAAGTAGATAGACTTTAATAAGTACACTTTGAGAAGAACACTTCAAGTAATAATGATAATAATAATGCATTAGATTTATATAGCACTTTTCTCGACACACAAAGCGCTTCACAGAGTCTTGAATAAGTACACTACGATAAGTACGCTTTCTAAGGTGTTTCAGACGTTCCAGTGCACTTGAAGCTGACGTTCCAGTGTACTTAAAGGTGCTTCAGACGTTTCAGTGTAATTGAAGATGTTTAGACGCTCCAGTGTACTTGAAGGTATTTTAGATGTTCCAGTGCACTTGAAGGTGTTTCAGACGTTCCAGTGTACTTGAAGGTATTTTAGATGTTCCAGTGCACTTGAAGGTGTTTCAGACGTTCCATTGTACTTGAAGGTCTTTCAGATGTTCCAGTGCACTTGAAGGTGTTTCAGACGCTCCAATGTACTTACAGGTGTTTCAGACGTTTCAGTGTACTTGAAGATGTTTCAGACACTGCAGTGTACTTGAAGGTGTTTTAGACGTTCCAGTGTACTTGAAGGTATTTTAGACATTCCAGTGCACTTGAAGGTGTTTCAGACATTCATGTGTACTTGAAGGTGTCTCAGATGTTCCATTGTACTTGAAGGTGTTTCAGACGTTCCAGTGTACTTGAAGGTCTTTCAGACGTTCGAGTGTACTTGAAGGTGTTTCAGACGTTCCATTGTACTTGAAGGTCTTTCAGATGTTCCAGTGCACTTGAAGGTGTTTCAGACGCTCCAATGTACTTACAGGTGTTTCAGACGTTTCAGTGTACTTGAAGATGTTTCAGACGCTCCATTGTACTTGAAAGTGTTTTAGACGTTCCAGTGTACTTGAAGGTATTTTAGAAGTTCCAGTGCACTTGAAGGTGTTTCAGACATTCATGTGTACTTGAAGGTGTCTCAGATGTTCCATTGTACTTGAAGGTGTTTCAGACGTTCCAGTGTACTTGAAGGTCTTTCAGACGTTCGAGTGTACTTGAAGGTGTTTCAGACGTTCCAGTGTACTTAAAGGTGTTTCAGAAATTTTAGTGTACTTGAAGATGTTTCAGACGCTCCAGTGTACTTGAAGGTGTTTTAGACGTTTCAGGGTACTTGAAGGTATTTTAGACGTTCCAGTGCACTTGAAGGTGTTTCAGACATTCATGTGTACTTGAAGGTGTCTCAGATGTTCCATTGTACTTGAAGGTGTTTCAGACGTTCCAGTGTACTTGAAGGTCTTTCAGACGTTCGAGTGTACTTGAAGGTGTTTTAGACGTTCCAGTGTACTTAAAGGTGTTTCAGACATTTTAGTGTACTTGAAGATGTTTCAGACGCTCCAGTGTACTTGAAGGTGTTTTAGACGTTCCAGTGTACTTGAAGGTATTTTAGACGTTCCAGTGCACTTGAAGGTGTTTCAGACATTCATGTGTACTTGAAGGTGTCTCAGATGTTCCATTGTACTTGAAGGTCTTTCAGACGTTCGAGTGTACTTGAAGGTCTTTCAGACGTTCCATTGTACATGAAGGTCTTTCAGACGTTCGAGTGTACTTGAAGGTGTTTCAGAAGTTCCATTGTACTCGAAGGTCTTTCAGACGTTCGAGTGTACTTGAAGGTGTTTCAGACGTTCCAGTGTACTTAAAGGTGTTTAAGACATTTTAGTGTACTTTAAGATGTTTCAGACGCTCCAGTGTACTTGAAGGTGTTTCAGACGTTCCAGTGTACTTAAAGGTGTTCCAGACATTTTAGTGTACTTTAAGATGTTTCAGACGCTCCAGTGTACTTGAAGGTGTTTTAGACGTTCCAGTGTACTTGAAGGTATTTTAGACGTTCCAGTGCACTTGAAGATGTTTCAGACATTCAAGTGTACTTGAAGGTGTCTCAAACGTTCCAGTGTACTTGAAGGTGTTTCAGACGCTCCATTGTTCTTGAAGGTGTTTCAGACACTCCCGTGTACTTTAAGATGTTTCAGACGCTCCAGTGTACTTGAAGATGTCTCAGACGTTCCAGAGCACTTGAAGGTGTTTCAGACATTCAAGTGTACTTAAAGGTGTCTCAGACGTTCCAGTGTACTCGAAAGGTGTTTCAGACGCTCCATTGTTCTTGGAGGTGTTTCAGACGCTCAAGTGTACTTGAAGGTGTTTCAGACATTCAAGTGTACTTAAAGGTGTCTCAGACGTTCCAGTGTACTTGAAAGGTGTTTCAGACGCTCCATTGTTCTTGAAGGTGTTTCAGACGCTCCAGTGTACTTGAAGGTGTTTCAGACATTCAAGTGTACTTGAAGGTGTTTCAGACGCTCCAGTGTACTTAAAGGTGTTGTCACTGGTGTAATCAATGGAGGATGCTACTTTGTGCGAGGTATTAAAAGCGGTGTGTCAGCAGGATGAGGCGAGACAGTGAAGACGAGGATGAGGACGAGAAGAAGGGCAGCAAAGGTTGCACCCTGCAGGTAACTTGACTTGCTCCTCACATTAAGTCCTGAAAGATCCTTCCGTCTAATCCTGAATCCTTCCGGGACCCCCAGTACCAGTACGCCCTGGTCCGAGTCCTCACCCACTTTGTGTCCGAGTCGTCCGACCCGAGAGGCCAGATGGTCTTCATGCTGGGCGCTGACTGGCAGGCGGACATCACACACCTGGTCTTGGACCAGCTGAAGGTAGGCAGGCGGACATCACACACCTGGTCCTGGACCAGCTGAAGGTAGGCAGGCGGACATCACACACCTGGTCTTGGACCAGCTGAAGGTAGGCAGGCGGACATCACACACCTGGTCCTGGACCAGCTGAAGGTAGTCAGGTGGACATCACACACCTGGTCTTGGACCAGCTGAAGGTAGGCAGGTGGACATCACACACCTGGTCCTGGACCAGCTGAAGGTAGGCAGGCGGACATCACACACCTGGTCTTGGACCAGCTGAAGGTAGGCAGGCGGACATCACACACCTGGTCCTGGACCAGCTGAAGGTAGTCAGGTGGACATCACACACCTGGTCTTGGACCAGCTGAAGGTAGGCAAGTGGACATCACACACCTGGTCCTGGACCAGCTGAAGGTAGGCAGGCGGACATCACACACCTGGTCTTGGACCAGCTGAAGGTAGGCAGGCGGACATCACACACCTGGTCCTGGACCAGCTGAAGGTAGTCAGGTGGACATCACACACCTGGTCTTGGACCAGCTGAAGGTAGGCAGGTGGACATCACACACCTGGTCCTGGACCAGCTGAAGGTAGGCAGGTGGACATCACACACCTGGTCCTGGACCAGCTGAAGGTAGGCAGGTGGACATCACACACCTGGTCCTGGACCAGCTGAAGGTAGGCAGGTGGACATCACACACCTGGTCCTGGACCAGCTGAAGGTAGGCAGGTGGACATCACACACCTGGTCCTGGACCAGCTGAAGGTAGGCAGGTGGACATCACACACCTGGTCCTGGACCAGCTGAAGGTAGGCAGGTGGACATCACACACCTGGTCCTGGACCAGCTGAAGGTAGGCAGGTGGACATCACACACCTGGTCCTGGACCAGCTGAAGGTAGGCAGGTGGACATCACACACCTGGTCCTGGACCAGCTGAAGGTAGTCACGGGACACAACATTAGGTACGCAGTGATGAAGGAGGTGACCCCCTACAGGTGGAGGACCCTCGCATCGCCAAGCTGATAGACGGGAGAGTCCTGCTGGGCCGAGACCTGGGCATCACCACCATCCAGGTCACATGTCTCTTCTCTCTGCACCAATCACACGCCATGTCATGCTGTTACAATAAGTTGTTGCATTATGTTACACCATGTCATGCTGTTACATTATTTAATGTTACATTATGTTACGCCATGTCATGCTGTTACATTACGTTTTGTTACATTATGTTACACTAAGTTACACCATGTCATGCTGTTACGTTACGTTATGTTACATTATGTTACGCCATGTCATGCTGTTACATTACGTTGTGTTACATTATGTTACGCCATGTCATGCTGTTGAATTACGTTATGTTACATTATGTTACACCATGTCATGCTGTTACATTATGTAATGTTACATTATGTTACGTCATGTCATGCTGTTACATTACGTTTTGTTACATTATGTTACACTAAGTTACACCATGTCATGCTGTTACGTTACGTTATGTTACATTATGTTACACCATGTCATGCTGTTACATTACGTTGTGTTACATTATGTTACGCCATGTCATGCTGTTGAATTACGTTATGTTACATTATGTTACGCCATGTCATGCTGTTACGTTACGTTGTGTTACATTATGTTACGCCATGTCATGCTGTTACGTTACGTTATGTTACATTATGTTACATTATGTTACGCCATGTCATGCTGTTACGTTACGTTATGTTAAATTATGTTACGCCGTGTCATGCTGTTACATTAAGTTGTGTTGCATTATGTTACACCATGTCATGCTGTTACGTTACGTTATGTTACGTTATGTTACGCCATGTCATGCTGTTACGTTACGCTATGTTACGTTATGTTATGACATGTCATGCTGTTACGCTACGTTATGTTACGCCATGTTACATTGTGTTACGCCATGTCATGCTGTTACATTACATTATGTTACATTATGTTACGCCATGTCATGCTGTTACATTACGTTGTGTTACATTATGTTAAGCCATGTCATGCTGTTACGTTACGTTATGTTACATTATGTTACGCCATGCCATGTCATGCTGTTACATTAAGTTGTGTTACATTATGTTACGCCATGTCATGCTGTTACGTTACGTTATGTCACATTATGTTACGCCATGTCATGCTGTTACGTTACATTATGTTACATTATGTTACATTATGTTACGCCATGTCATGCTGTTACGTTACGCTATGTTACATTATGTTACGCCATGTCGTGCTGTTACGTTACGTTATGTTACATTATGTTACGGCATGTTACATTATGTTACGCAATGTCATGTTGTTACGTTACGTTATGTTCCATTATGTTACGCCATGCCATGCTATTACGTTACGTTATGTTCCATTATGTTACGCCATGTCATGCTGTTACATTACGTTGTGTTACATTATGTTACGCCATGTCATGCTGATACGTTACGCTATGTTACATTATGTTATGACATGTCAAGCTGTTACGTTACATTATGTTACGTGATGTTATGTCATGTTATGCTGTTACGTTATGTTACACTATGTTATGACATGTCATGCTGTTACGTTAAGTTGTGTTACATTATGTTACGCATGCCATGCTGTTACGTTAGCTACGCTACATTACACTGCATTTAGTTATGCTACATTACATTACACTACATTATAATATGCTACATTACGTTACGCTACATTACGTTACACTAAATTATATTATGCTACATTACATTATACTACATTATTTTACGCTATATTACATTACATTACACTACATTACATTACATTACACTACATTACATTATGTTACGCTACATTACATTGCCCTCATTATGTTACCCCCATTATGTTACCCCATTATGTACTTTTCACTACGTTAAATTTCACAACGTTACCTTGCACTCATTACGTTACGATACATTACGTTGTACTATGTTATGTTGCCTCGTTATGGTATGTTACTTTCAACTAGGTTGCGTTGCGCTACGTTACGTTAGGTTATTCCATTTTTTGTTCGGACAAATTCAACGTTACGTTGCGAAGTTTTCATCGTGTTATTTTTTCCAGGTGTTGTCTCCTCTGTCCGACTCCATCCTGGCGGAGAAGACGGTGACC
>NC_084747.1:2162050-2177050 GCF_033978785.1 Entelurus aequoreus
GGGTGGAGCCTATCCCAGCTATAGTAATTTAGTTACATACAGGATGGAGCCTATCCCAGCTATAGTTAGTTACATACAGGGTGGAGCCTATCCCAGCTGTAGTAATTTAGTTACATACAGGATGGAGCCTATCCCAGCTATAGTTAGTTACATACAGGGTGGAGCCTATCCCAGCTACAGTTATTTAGTTACATAAATCATGGAGCCTATCCCAGCTATAGTTAGTTACATACAGGGTGGAGCCTATCCCAGCTACAGTTATTTAGTTACATAAATAATGGAGCTTATCCCAGCTATAGTTAGTTACATACAGGGTGGAGCCTATCCCAGCTACAGTTATTTAGTTACATATAATGATGGAGACTATCCCAGCTATAGTTAGTTACATACAGGGTGGAGCCTATCCCAGCTACAGTTATTTAGTTACATAAATGATGGAACCTATCCCAGCTATAGTTAGTTACATACAGGGTGGAGCCTATCCCAGCTACAGTTATTTAGTTACATAAATGATGGAGCCTATCCCAGCGACAGTTAGTTACATACAGGGTGGAGGCTATCCCAGCTACAGTTATTTAGTTACATAAATGATGGAGCCTATCCCAGTGACAGTTAGTTACATACAGGGTGGAGCCTATCCCAGCTACAGTTATTTAGTTACATAAATGATGGAGCCTATCCCAGCTATAGTTAGTTACATACAGGGTGGAGCCTATCCCAGCTACAGTTATTTAGTTACATAAATCATGGAGCCTATCCCAGCTATAGTTAGTTACATACAGGGTGGAGCCTATCCCAGCTACAGTTATTTAGTTACATAAATGATGGAGCCTATCCCAGCTATAGTTAGTTACATACAGGGTGGAGCCTATCCCAGCTACAGTTAGTTTGTTACATAAATGATGGAGCCTATCCCAGCGACAGTTAGTTACATACAGGGTGGAGCCTATCCCAGCTACAGTTATTTAGTTACATAAATGATGGAGCCTATCCCAGCGACAGTTAGTTACATACAGGGTGGAGCCTATCCCAGCTACATTTATTTAGTTACATAAATGATGGAGCCTATCCCAGCGACAGTTAGTTACATACAGGGTGGAGCCTATCCCAGCTACAGTTATTTAGTTACATAAATGATGGAGCCTATCCCAGCAACAGTTAGTTACATACAGGGTGGAGCCTATCCCAGCTACAGTTATTGTGTTACATACAGGATGGAGCCTATCACAGCTGCAGTTATTTATTTACATACAGGATGGAGCCTAGCCCATCTATAGTTAGTTACATACAAGGTGGAGCCTATCCCAGCTACAGTTATTTAGTTACATACAGGGTGGAGCCTATCATAGCTACTGTCATTTAGTTACATACAGGGTGGAGCCTATCATAGCTACTGTCATTTATTTACATACAGGATGGAGCCCATCCCAACATTAATGACAATATTAAAAGTATTAACAACAACATTAATAACAATATTAACATCATTAACAACAACATTAATAACATAACATCATCATTAACAACAACATTAGTAACATAACATCATCATTAAAAACAACATTAATAACAATATTAAAAGTATTAACAACAACAACATTAATAACATAACATCATTAAAAACAACATTAATAACAATATTAGAATAATTAAGAACAACGTTAATAACAATAATTACATCATTAACGACAACAATAACAGTATTACAATCATTAACAACAACGTTAATAACAATATTAACATAATTAACAGCATGCATAACAATATTGAAATCATTAACAACAACAATAATAACAATAGTAAAATCATTAACAACAAGACTATTAATAATAATAACATCATAAACAACAACATTAATAACAATATTGACATCATTAACAGAATTAATAACACTATTGAAATCATTAACAATAATAACAATAGTAACATCATTAACAACAAGATTTTTAACAATAATAAATTCATAAACAACATTAATAACAATATTGACATCATTAACAGCATAAATAACAATATAGAAATCATTAACAACAACATGAATAACAATAGTAACATCATTAACAACAATATTAATAACAATAATAAAATCATTAACAACAACATTAATAATAATAACATCATTAACAACAATATTAAAGGCCTACTGAAACCCACTACTACCGACCACGCAGTCTGATAGTTTATATATCAATGATGAAATCTTAACATTATAACACATGCCAATACGGCCGGGTTAACTTATAAAGTGACATTTTAAATTTGCCGCTAAACTTCCGGTTCGAAACGCCTCTGAGGATGACGTATGCGCGTGACGTAGCCCGACGAACACGGGTATGCCTTCCACATTGAAGCCGGTACGAAAAAGCTCTGTTTTCATTTCATAATTCCACAGTATTCTGGACATCTGTGTTCGTGAATCTGTTTCAATCATGTTCATTGCATTATGGAGAAGGAAGCCAAGCAAGCAAAGAAGAAAGTTGTCGGTGCGAAATGGACGTATTTTTCGAACGTAGTCAGCCACAACAGTACACAGCCGGCGCTTCTTTGTTTACATTCCCGAAAGATGCAGTCAAGATGGAAGAACTCGGATAACAGAGACTCTAACCAGGAGGACTTTTGATTTGGATACACAGACGCCTGTAGAGAACTGGGACAACACAGACTCTTACCAGGATTACTTTGATTTGGATGACAAAGACGCAGACGTGCTACTGTGAGTATGCAGCTTTGGCTTTTTTTTGCGTATGTACGTAACTTTTTTAAAATATATAAGCTTTATGAACCTTGGGTTAGGTGAACGGTCTTTTGGGCTGAGTGATTGTGTGTGTTGATCATGTGTTTGAATTGTATTGGCGTGTTCTATGGAGCTAGGAGCTAGCAGAGGAGCTAGGAGCTAGCATAACACGTACCGTACCGTAAGTGCGCGTCACGTACGTAACTTTTTAAAAATATATAAGCTTTATGAACCTTGGGTTAGGTGAACGGTCTTTTGGGCTGAGTGATTGTGTGTGTTGATCGGGTGTTTGAATTGTATTGGCGTGTTCTATGGAGCTAGGAGCTAGCAGAGGAGCTAGGAGCTAGCATAACAAACACGCAGGTGTTATTATGCAGGATTAATTTGTGGCATATTAAATATAAGCCTGGTTGTGTTGTGGCTAATAGAGTATATATATGTCTTGTGTTTATTTACTGTTGTAGTCATTCCCAGCTGAATATCAGGTACCGTGAGTATGCAGCCTTGGCTGCTAAACATTCGATAACTTGACCGTATGTGCGCGTCACGTACGTAACTTTTTAAAAATATATAAGCTTTATGAACCTTGGGTTAGGTAAACGGTCTTTTGGGCTGAGTGATTGTGTGTGTTGATCAGGTGTTTGAATTGTATTGGCGTGTTCTATGGAGCTAGGAGCTAGCAGAGGAGCTAGGAGCTAGCATAACAAACACGCAGGTGTTTTTATGCAGGATTAATTTGTGGCATATTAAATATAAGCCTGGTTGTGTTGTGGCTAATAGAGTATATATATGTCTTGTGTTTATTTACTGTTGTAGTCATTCCCAGCTGAATATCAGGTCACCCCCGGCTCTCACAGCATCTTCCCTATCTGAATAGCTTCAACTCCCCACTAGTCCTTCACTTGCACTTTACTCATCCACAAATCTTTCATCCTCGCTCAAATTAATGGGGAAATTGTCGCTTTCTCGGTCCGAATCTCTCTCACTTCATGCGGCCATCATTGTAAACAATAGGGAACTTTGCGTATATGTTCAACTGACTACGTCACGCTACTTCCGGTAGGTGCAAGCCTTTTTTTTATCAGATACCAAAAGTTGCAATCTTTATCGTCGTTGTTCTATACTAAATCCTTTCAGCAAAAATATGGCAATATCGCGAAATGATCAAGTATGACACATAGAATAGATCTGCTATCCCCGTTTAAATAAAAAAAATTCATTTCAGTAGGCCTTTAATAACAATAATACCATCATTAATGACAACAAGAGTTGAATGATTTCATCTTCTTGAAACGATTTCACTGAAACATCAACAACACCCGGTGAACATTTGTTCAGGAAGCAGCCATCAGCGCATGGATTCATTACAGCGACGGTTCTGTCACGCCGTTGGACATCTACGAGCCCAAAGACTTCCTGCTGTCTGCCCTCTCATTGGACGACAACGTCATCTCAGTGACCAATCAGGTAAGAGCTGACTATAAACCCTATCCATTCTAAAACCCAGGTACAGTACTACGGTCTAAGTATTCATCTACTTTTGGTATCCATTGTGTCAATTGATATCGTCATGGATCGTCCCAAAGGAGCAACACTGGCCCGTGGTAGTGGCGGAGGGCGAAGGCCAGGGGGCGCTGGTCCGCGTGGAGATGGTCATCTCCGAGAGCTGCCAGAAGTCCAAGAGGAAGAGCGTGCTGGCGTGGGGCGTCGGCAACGTGCGGGTCAACTTTGGCGCCAAGAACCAGGCCGGGGACGGGAGAGCGCCGGTTCCCGAAGGAAGCGTCGCCGCCGACAACGGCAGCAACCACCAACAGCGGGAGTGGAAGTCCGACAGTGTGGAGCGCGAGGAAGGCGCCATGAGGAAGGTGGGCGGGGACACGCTTGCTTTTTAGAACAAGCTCCGCCTCCATGGGAGGAGGGGCATCTCCAAGTTGACCAATCATTGATCAAATCTTCTAACGTCACATTTAAATGGCTTCCTTTCAACTTAGTGTTGTTTTGTAAATATCAAAAATGGACGTGTTTTTAACGTACGTGTTTGTAAACACTTCAAACCATTTAGAGTCTTCACTCAAGCTAAAAATTATGTTACTGGAAATATCAAAAATCATTGAAAAATGGACGTGTTTTTTTTAGCCTACGTTTTTGTAAACACTTCAAACCATTTAGAGTCTTCACTCAAGCTAAAAATTATGTTTCTGGAAATATCAAAAATAATTTAAAAATGGACGTGTTTTTTTAACGTACGTGTTTGTAAACACTTCAAACCATTTAGAGTCTTCACTCAAACTAAAAATCATGTTTCTGGAAATATCAAAAATCGTTTAAAAATGGACGTGTTTTTTTAACGTATGTGTTTGTAAACACTTCAAACCATTTAGAGTCTTCACTCAAGCTAAAAATTATGTTTCTGGAAATATCAAAAATCATTTAAAAATTGACGTGTTTTTTTTAACGTACGTGTTTGTAAACACTTCAAACCATTTAGAGTCTTCACTCAAGCTAAAAATTATGTTACTGGAAATATCAAAAATCATTGAAAAATGGACGTGTTTTTTTTAGCCTACGTTTTTGTAAACACTTCAAACCATTTAGAGTCTTCACTCAAGCTAAAAATTATGTTTCTGGAAATATCAAAAATAATTTAAAAATGGACGTGTTTTTTTTAACGTACGTGTTTGTAAACACTTCAAACCATTTAGAGTCTTCACTCAAACTAAAAATCATGTTTCTGGAAATATCAAAAATCGTTTAAAAATGGACGTGTTTTTTTAACGTATGTGTTTGTAAACACTTCAAACCATTTAGAGTCTTCACTCAAGCTAAAAATTATGTTTCTGGAAATATCAAAAATCATTTAAAAATTGACGTGTTTTTTTTAACGTACGTGTTTGTAAACACTTCAAACCATTTAGAGTCTTCACTCAAGCTAAAAATTATGTTTCTGGAAATATCAAAAATAATTTAAAAATGGACGTGTTTTTTTTAACCTACGTGTTTGTAAACACTTCAAACCATTTAGAGTCTTCACTCAAGCTAAAAATTATGTTTCTGGAAATATCAAAAATAATTTAAAAATGGACGTGTTTTTTTTAACGTACGTGTTTGTAAACACTTCAAACCATTTAGAGTCTTCACTCAAGCTAAAAATTATGTTACTGGAAATATCAAAAATCATTGAAAAATGGACGTGTTTTTTTTAGCCTACGTTTTTGTAAACACTTCAAACCATTTAGAGTCTTCACTCAAGCTAAAAATTATGTTTCTGGAAATATCAAAAATAATTGAAAAATGGACGTGTTTTTTTTAACGTATGTGTTTGTAAACACTTCAAACCATTTAGAGTCTTCACTCAAGCTAAAAATTATGTTTCGGGAAATATCAAAAATCATTGAAAAATGGACGTGTTTTTTTTAGCCTACGTTTTTGTAAACACTTCAAACCATTTAGAGTCTTCACTCAAGCTAAAAATTATGTTTCGGGAAATATCAAAGATCATTTCAATGTACATGTTTTTAAAGTACGTTTTTGTAAACGCTTAAACCGATTTAGAGTCTTCATTGAGGCAAAAAAATTATGTTTTTTTAAATATCAAAAAACATTCAAAAATGTACATGTTTTTTTTAACGTTCGTTTTTGTAAACACTAAAAACCAATTGGAGTCTTCACTCAAGCTAAAGATTTTGTTTTTGTAAATGTCAACCATCATTTAAAAGTGAGTGTGCTTTAAACGTACGTTTTTGTAAACACTAAAAACCAATTGGAGTCTTCACTCAAGCTAAAGATTTTGTTTTTGTAAATGTCAACCATCATTTAAAAGTGAGTGTGCTTTAAACGTACGTTTTTGTAAACACTAAAAAAGATTTAGAGTTTTCACTGAAGCTAACAAATACGGTTTTGTAAATATCAAAAAACATTTAAAAATGTGCGTGTTTTTCTAACAAATGTTTTTGTAAACATTAAAATACATTTAGAGTCTTCGCTGAAGATAATGATTACGTTTTTGTAAATATCAAAGATCATTTCAATGTACATGTTTTTTAACGTACGTTTTTGTAAACTCTTATACCCATTAAGAGTCTTCACTGAGGCTAAAAATTATGGTTTTGTAAATATCAAAAATCATTTAAAAATGTACGTGTTTTTTTAACGTACGTGTTTGTAAACACTTAAAACCATTTAGAGATTTCACTCAGGCTAAAAATCATGGTTTTGTAAATATCAAAAATCATTTAAAAATGGACGTGTTTTTTTTTAGCCTACGTTTTTGTAAACACTAAAAACCATTTAGAGTCTTCACTCAAGCTAAAAATTATGTTTCTGGAAATATCAAAAATCGTTTAAAAATGGACGTGTTTTTTTAACGTACGTGTTTGTAAACACTTCAAACCATTTACAGTCTTCACTCAAGCTAAAAAATTATGTTTCTGGAAATATCAAAAATCATTTAAAAATGGACGTGTTTTTTTAGCCTACGTTTTTATAAACACTTAAAACCATTTAGAGTCTTCACTCAAGCTAAAAATTATGTTTCTGGAAATATCAAAAATCATTTAAAAATGGACATGTTTTTTTTTTTAACGTACGTGTTTGTAAACACTTCAAACCATTTAGAGTCTTCACTCAAGCTAAAAATTATGTTTCTGGAAATATCAAAAATCATTTAAAAATGGACGTGTTTTTTTTAGCCTACGTTTTTGTAAACACTTCAAACCATTTAGAGTCTTCACTCAAGCTAAAAATTATGTTTCTGGAAATATCAAAAATAAATTAAAGATTGACCTGTTTTTTTTAACGAACGTGTTTGTAAACACTTCAAACCATTTAGAGTCTTCACTCAAGCTAAAAATTATGTTTCTGGAAATATCAAAAATCATTTAAAAATGGACGTGTTTTTAAACACTAAAACCGATTAAGAGTCTTCTTTGAAGCTCAAAATTATTTTTGTAAAAATCAAAAATCATTTAAAAAATGTACTTGTTTTTTTTTTTTACGTACATTTTTGTAAACACTAAAAAAACATTTAGAGTCTTCACTCAAGCTAAAGATTTTGTTTTTGTAAATATCAAAAATCATTTAAACGTGCACGTGCTTTTGTAAGCACTAAGAAAGATTTAGAGTAAACAAATAATAAATAAATCCTATTGGTCATATATATATATATATATGTGTGTGTGCCTGTTAAAATAAAATAAAAATATTAATAATCATTATTAATTATTATTATTATTATGTGATGACATTTAGGTTGGCTTAACCACCAAGAGTACCGTCACCCACCGAGCCGTCGGCGGAAAATCCTACAGCAGCGGCGGCGGCGGCGGTCCGAGTCAAGCTGGGGACTACGCTAGCCTCCCGGCCCAGGTGGAGGTGCCCGGACCTGCGGACAACGAGCTCACGCAGACCACCAGAGGACTGTCGGACCTGGAGATCGGGATGTACGCCCTGCTGGGGGTCTTCTGTCTGGCCATTCTCGTCTTCCTCATCAACTGCGTCAGCTTTGCTTTCAGGTATAGGGAGGTGTGCTTATTTAAGTAGTAGTCCCCGGGGGCGTGTTTGGTGTATAGGCCTGGAGGTGGGCTTTCAGGGAACAGAGTCAACATCCCAGGTGTTCTTGAAGGACGACAAAGGGATTTTTCAGGGAATCTTTCACTACACTGGTCTCACTGGGGTGTTTATAGCATAGCCTTTCACTACACTGGTCTCACTGGGGTGTTTACAGCATAGCCTTTCACTACACTGGTCTCACTGGGGTGTTTACAGCATAGCCTTTCACTACACTGGTCTCACTGGGGTGTTTACAGCATAGCCTTTCACTACACTGGTCTCACTGGGGTGTTTACAGCATAGCCTTTCACTACACTGGTCTCACTGGGGTGTTTACAGCATAGCCTTTCACTACACTGGTCTCACTGGGGTGTTTACAGCATAGTCTTTCACTACACTGGTCTCACTGGGGTGTTTACAGCATAGTCTTTCACTACACTGGTCTCACTGGGGTGTTTACAGCATAGCCTTTCACTACACTGGTCTCACTGGGGTGTTTCCAGCATAGCCCTGCAGAGGGGGTGGGATTGTAGCACAGGATTGTTTTTGGTCAAAGAGAGCAAACTGTAACAACTCTTGTGCTATCTTGTATGCTTTTTGATTGTAGACATTGTAGGAATCGCAGGCTTTCGCTCGACAAATCCCAAAAAATCCCAGATTTCCCAAAATTCCAGGTTTTCCGGGACATTTTTCCCGTTCGAAATGAATTGCCCATTTTTCAAACTTCCACCATTTCCACAGTTACTACTTCAACATTTCTTGAGCGATTTAAACAATTCCAACACCAACCAATTCAGATCATTCAGGACATTCATGCTTCTAATCATTTTTTGAAAAATCCCGCTTTTCCCAAAATTGTCAAATTTCCAGGAAGTTCTCATTGAAATAAATGGGACATTTTTCCAGTTGCACAATTCCCACATTTTTCAACTTATTCAAAGCATTCCACCTGCAATGTTTTTTGTGCAATATTTTTTACTCAATGTTTTTTGTTTGATGTTTTTTTGTCCGATTATTTTTGCTGTTTTGTTCGATGTTTTTTGCTCTAAGTTTTTTTCGATGCTTTTTGTTCAATGTTTTTTGTTCTATGCTTTTTGTTATTTTGTTCGATGTTTTTTGCTCTTTTGTTCGATGTTTTTTGTTGTATGCTTTTTGTTATTTTGTTCTATGTTTTTTGCTCGATATTTTTTGCGCTTTTGTTCGATGTTTTTTGTTCGATGTTTTTTGCTCTGTTTTTTTGTCCGATGTTTTTTGTCTAATGCTTTTTGTTCAATGTTTTTTGTTCTATGCTTTTTGTTATTTTGTTCAATGTTTTTTGCTCTATGTTTTTTGTTCGATGTTTCTTGCTCTATTTTTTACTCAATGTTTTTTGTTTGATGTTTTTTTGTCCGATTATTTTTGCTGTTTTGTTCGATGTTTTTTGCTCTAAGTTTTTTGTTCGATGCTTTTTGTTCGATGTTTTTTTTTCTATGCTTTTTTTTATTTTGTTCGATGTTTTTTGCTCGATGTTTTTTGCGCTTTTGTTCGATGCTTTTTGTTCAATGCTTTTTGCTCTTTTGTTCGATGTTTTTTGCTCTATGTTTTTTGTCCAATGTTTTTTGTTCGATGTTTTTTGTTCGATGTTTTTTGCTCTGTTTTTTGTCCGATGTTTTTTGTCTGATGCTTTTTGTTCAATGTTTTTTGTTCTATGCTTTTTGTTATTTTGTTCAATGTTTTTTGTTCTATGCTTTTTGTTATTTTGTTCAATGTTTTTTGCTCTATGTTTTTTGTTCGATGTTTTTTGTTCGATGTTTTTTGCTCTTTTGTTTGATGCTTTTTGTTCGATGCTTTTTGCTCTTTTGTTCGATGTTTTTGCCCGATGTTTTTTGTCCAATGTTTTTTGTTCGATGCTTTTTGTTCGATGTTTTTTGTCTGATGCTTTTTGTTCAATGTTTTTTACTCAATGTTTTTTACTCAATGTTTTTTAGTTCAATGCTTTTTGTTATTTTGTTCGATGTTTCTTGCTGGATGTTTTTGTCCAATGTTTTTTGTTCGATGTTTTTTGCTCTATGTTTTTAGCTCTTTTTGTTCGATGCTTTTTGTTCGATGCTTTTTGTTCGATGCTTTTTGTTCGATGTTTTTTGTTCGATGCTTTTTGTTCGATGATTTTTGTTCGATGCTTTTTGTTTGATGTTTTTTGCTCTATGTTTTTTGCTCTTTTTGTACGATGCTTTTTGCTCTTTTGTTCGATGTTTTTACTTGATTTTTTTATCCAATGTTTTTTGTTCGATGCTTTTTGTTCGATGTTTTTTTTTCCAATGTTTTTTGCTCTATTTTTTTGTTCGATGTTTTTTTGTCCGATATTTTTTGTTCGATGTTTTTTACTCGATATTTTTTCGTTCAATGCTTTTTGTTCTTTTGTTCGGTGTTTTTTGCCCGATGTTTTTTGTTCGATGTTTTTTGCTCTTTTTCTTGATGCTTTTTTCTTTTTTTCTTTTTGATTTTGGCCCGATGCGTTTTGCTCTCTTGCTTGATGCGTTTTGTTCGATGCTTTTTGCTCGATACTTTTTGTTCAATGTTTTTTTGTTTGATGCTTCTTCCTTGACCCTCTTTGCCTGATGATTTTTGCTCAACGCTTTTTTTGCGATTCAATGCCGAGATCGCCAAACTCTCGCCGCTCACGGCCATCGTCTTCCGGGTGTGTCGATAGACCGAGGCAACGCTCAACCCCAAAAAGTTCCAAATAGACGAAAGTCTTCGACGGAAAGAACCGGCAGGCACGGGACAGGCCGGTTGCTTCTCCGGTATTTGGGTTGAGGGAGCAGTTTACCAGTTCCATGGTGTAGACTTTGGCGAACAGTCCAAAAATTGAAGAGTTATGGTTTGACTGAGTAGATGTGCTATTGTTAGCGTCACGCCGTGTTGGCGTCACGCCATGATAGCATCACGCCATGATAGCATCACGCCATGATAGCATCACGCCATGATAGCCCTTGTCTGATCTATTTTGCAGATACCGCCACAAGCAAGTCCCCGTGCTGGAGGCGGCCGGCAACATGAACCACGCCCACGACTGGGTGTGGCTCGGCAACGAGGCCGACCTCCTGGCGGACCACCCTGACCAGTGCCCGGGCTCGCTGCCGGACGAGTGCACCACCATCATCGACCGCAGCGAGGAAGGCTACGAGGAGAACAAGTACCTCCTGAACGGGGCGGGCGGCGCTCTGGTGATGGGCGCAAACAGCAGGGGCGCCCTCGGCGGCGGGCACCGCGGCGTCTCTCACGGTCAGACGTTACCCAGGTCCATCCCAGAACCCCTCCAGTGCCTTTCCGCCATCGCCGCCGACAACGCGCCCCAAGCGGCCGCCGCCAACAAGCGCAAACGGGTCAAGTTCACCTCGTTCGCCACCGTGCTGCCCGACGACCACCCGGCCGGGGGCGGCGGCGGCGGCGTGCCGCCCTACGCCAACTCCTCTGCGCCGCGCGGCGAGGACGACATCAAGTGGGTTTGCCACGACATGGACCTGGCTCAGTCGGAGATCAGAACCTACATGGAGAGGCTGCAGGACAACCTGTGACTGGGGGTCGAAGGTCAAACACCTGGTGGGGGGGGGGGGGGGGGGGGCGGGACAATTCACCTGTGATGCCTTTGCCACGGACGAAGGGAGCGGGGCGGACGGGAGGGCGGACTCCTCCTGGAGCCCAGCCTCTTTGGGACACGCCTACATTTAGGCTCCTCCCACTTTGGAGGAAAACCACCTGCAAAAGCGCGGGCAGGAAGTGACTATAAAATAGTGCAATAATAAAACGATAGAATATATTAAAACATCATTTCGTTTCGCCAACATTAAATGCGTTTGAATATGTTTTAAAATGTGAAATAACTTATTATTATTATTATTTCTTGAACTATTTATTTTATGACCAATTTACTGATGCAATGGCTGATTAATTAAAGGCCATTTCAATGATTTAAAAAAAAAAAAAAATGGAATAAACAAACAGATATTCATCTTTATTTATATTTTTTTGTAATTATTATTTAAAGGGGCTTTATATTTATGACAAAAAAAAATGTGTTTAAGTGTAAAAAGCAAGCATCCAATCAGCCATAAAGCGTATGAACATTTGTATTTATTATTATTATTATTCTCAGTAATGTTATGATTATGTACAAGAGTCTATTTTTCATGTGCACTGACAATGGTTGAATTGATGATAAGAATAATAATATTAATAATATTTTCTCTGTCCTTGGCGGGGAAACTTGCACAAGCAACAACAGGGGGGAAAAAAAAGAGAAAAAAAGACTTTTCCACTTCCTGTTGTCTCCAAACCTTCCAGCCAATGACGGCGTTCCATGTCCCACGCTGACCACGCCCCCCTCATCGCAACAAACTGAAGGACACACATTCTTCATTCCCTCCTTTTATTTTGAAATGTCTTTCTTTTTATAAGAATATTACACTTTTTTTGTTTTTTTGTTTCTGTGTTCTTTGCAAGCCGAGTAGACTTTGAGTTTAGAAGATGTATAAAAAAGTGTGTTCTTCTTTTGTTAGTTTATTTATTTGGGCGAGGCCAGCAGAGGAGGCGGGCCAATTGGAGGCGGGCCAATAGGAGGCGGTCCAATAGGAGGCGGGCCAATAGGAGGCAGGCCAATAGGAGGCGGGCCAATAAGAGGCGGGCTAATAGGAGGCGGGCCAATAGGAGGAGAGGAACTTTTAGACAGCAATATTTATTATGATTGTGATTATTATTAGTAAATGTGGTTTGAGAGTACAATGTATGATGTAAATAAATAAAGTTGGCCAACACGTGCGTGTCAGTCTGTGCAGGAAATGAGGATTTTTGCTCAATGTTTTTTTTTGCTCTTTTGCTCTTTGCTTTCAGCTCCAGGCTTTTTGCTCAATGTTTTTTGTTCAATGTTTTTGGTTTGATGTTTTTTGTTTGATGTTTTTGTTTGATGTTTTTTGGTTGATGTTTTTTGTTTGATGTTTTTTGTTTGATGTTCGTGGTTAAATGTTTTTATTTGATGTTTTTTGTTTGATGTTTTTTTGTTCAATGTTTTTGTTTGATGTTTTTGTTTGATGTTTTAGTTTGATGTTTTTTGTTTGATGTTTTTCTTTATGTTTTTTTGTTTGATGTTTTTTGTTTGAAGTTTTTGGTTTGATGTTTTTTGTTTGATGTTTTTGTCCAATGCTTGTTGTTTGATGTTTTTTGTTTGATGTTTTTTTGTTTTATGTTTTTTTGTTTGATGGTTTTTTGTTTGATGGTTTTTTGTTTTATGTTTGATGTTTTTTGTTTGATGTTTTTTGTTCAATGCTTTTTGTTTGATGTTTTTGTTTGATGTTTTTTGTTTGATGTTTCTTGTCCAATGATTGTTGTTTGATGTCTTTTGTTTGATGTTTTTTGTTTGATGTTTTTTGTTTGATGCTTTTGTGTTTTCTGTTTTTTTGTTTTAAGTTTTTTTGCTTGATGTTTTTTGTTTGATGTTTTTTTGTTTGATGTTTTTTGTTTTATGTTTGATGTTTTTGTTTGATGTTTTTTGTTCAATGCTTTTTGTTTGATGTTTTTGTTAGATTTTTTTGTTTGATGTTTTTTTTTAAATGTTTTTTGTTCAATGCTTTTTGTTTGATGTTTTTTGTTTGATGTTTTTTTGTTTGATGTTTTTTGTTTGATGTTTTTTTCGATGCTTTTTGCACTTTTGTTCAATGTTTTTTGTTCAATGCTTTTTGCTCTTTTGCTCGATGTTTTTTTCTCGTTTGCTCTTTGCTTTTAGCTCGATATTTTTTGTTTGATGCTTGTCGCTCATTTGCTCAATCTTTGTTGTTCGATGCTTTTTCCTCGGTGCGTTTTGCTCTTTTGCTCGATGTTTTTTTTTTTAATGCTTTTTTCTCTTTTGCTCTTTGCTTTTAGCTTGATGCTTTTTGCCCGATGCTTGTTGCTCGATGCTTTTTGCTCTTTTGCTTGATCTTTTTGTTCGATGCTTTTTGTTTGATGCTTTTTGCTCTTGTCCTTGGTACTTTTTGCCTGATGCTTTTTGTATGATGCTTTTTTCTCTTTTGCTATTTGCTCTTTGCTTTTTACTCAATGCTTTTTGCCTGATGCGTTTTGCTCGATACTTTTTGTTCGATGCTTTTTGCTTGATACTTGTTGCCTGATGCTTTTTGCTCAAAGTTTTTTGCTCTTTTGCTTGATCTTTTTGTTCGCTGCTTTTTCTTCGATGCTTTTTGCACTTTTGCTCAATGGTTTCTGCTCAATTTTTTTTTGTTGTTCGGTGTTTTTGCTCGATGCTTTCTTCTCTTTTGCTCTTTGCTTTTAGCTGGATGCTTTTTGCCCGATGCTCTTTGTTCTATTTTTGTTGCTCAATGCTTTTTGCTTTTTGCTTTTTGCTTTTTGCTCTTTGCTTTTTGCCGGATGCGTTTTGCTCGATACTTTTTGCCCAATCCTTTTTGCTCGATTTTTTTTAATTTTATTTGTTCTGGTGTTTTTGTTTGATGCATTTTGCCCGATGCAGAAAGTTCCATCCGAACTCCAAAGTCAACTAAAATGAGTCCAGCTGTCTGGAACATGAGCACTTTTGTTTCATTTCTAAAAAGGAGTCATCTCAGCCCAGTGAGAGTCAAAGGATGCATTTCTCCCTTTTGCTTTGTCTTTGGCTTTTTCTGTGCCACTTCAACCAAAATCCATGTAAAATAACATCCTCTCTTTTTACAAAAGTCAACATCCACTTTTTACTT
>NC_084747.1:2182050-2184866 GCF_033978785.1 Entelurus aequoreus
TTAGTACATGGCAATGATACAAAATAGTCTTCAGTGTTGTATTTAGTACATGACAATGATACAAAATAGTCTTCAGTGTTGTATTTAGAACATGACAATGATACAACATCGTCTTCAGTGTTTCTGCACTTGGCAACCAGGAAGTAAGGATGCAGGCAGCTGGATTAGGCTCCGCCCCCTCAGACATTGACAGTAATTGCTGCTGAGACATATTAACTCCCCAGGAAGCAAAGCAGCCAAACTACTTTTCTCTACGCAACCACTGGAACTGATGGAACTGATGGAACTGATGGAACTGATGGAAACACTGGAACTGATGGAACTGATGGAACTGATGGAACTGATGGAACTGATGGAACTGATGGAAACACTGGAACTGATGGAACCACTGGAACTGATGGAACTGATGGAACTGATGGAACTGATGGAAACACTGGAACTGATGGAACCACTGGAACCACTGGAACTGATGGAACTGATGGAAACACTGGAACTGATGGAACCACTGGAACCACTGGAACTGATGGAACTGATGGAACTGATGGAAACACTGGAACTGATGGAACTGATGGAACTGATGGAACCACTGGAAGTGATGGACCTGATGGAAGTCCAAATGATCTGAGGATGCTCTTGTCTCAACTGCACTACGTTCTTATTTGACATTTGATGTATGTTTCTATGTCATTGTTGCAAGTTATCAATGTGACTTGTTTTGGGGGTTTTTTACCCCCCGTTTTTGGACCTGCTGCCTCTGCGTCCTGGGGTCACGCCAACTTTTAATATGGGACAAAAAAACATAGATGTAATTCTTTACAGTTCTAACAGTGGCCCCAAAGTATTCATGTCAAATGCCACCGCCTAAAGTGTAGGCTTCGCTACAGGTCTTAAACTGCCGCCTGGAGTTCTGCCAATAAAGGAAAGTGGGAGTTGTATGTTTGTTTATTACAAAATATTATAATATTAATAATAATAATAATAATTATAACACTAATACTAATACTAATAATAATAGTGATACAATTAATACTAATAATAATGATAATGATAATAACAAGATCAATATTAGTAATAATAATCATAATAATCATAATAATCATAATAATAATAATAATAATAATAATAATAATAATAATGACAATAACAATAACAATAATAATAAATAAAAAAATAATACTTCTACTACTACTACTGCTGCTACTACTACTACTACTACTAATAATAATAATAATAATAATAATATTAATAATAATGATAATGATAATAATGATAGTAATAATAATAACAATAATAATAATAATAATAATAATAATAAAATAATAGTTATATTAATAATAATAGTAACAACAACAACAATAATAATAATAATAATAATAACAATAATAATAATAACAATAATAACACAAATAATCGTGTTAATCACAATAATAATTAAAATTAAAATAAATAAAAAAATAAAAAAATAAATAAAAATAAATAACAAATATGTAAAATAACAAATATATGAAATAGAATGAAATAAAATGAAATAAATAAAAATAAATAAAGTTAAATTAAAATTGAAAAACGAAATAAAATAAAATAAAATAAAATAAAATAAAATAAAATAAGATGAAATGAAATGAAATGAAATGAAATGAAATGAAATAAAATAAAATAAAATAAAATAAAATAAAATAAAATAACATAAAATAAAATAAAACAAAACCGTGCAATCGTTTTGTTTCTTTTCATCCAATGTGCTAAACTAGCATGATGTTAAAGTGTGAGTATAACTGTAGTGGACAAAAACAGATCATTAGCATTAAAGCTACAAACACACAAAGCTGTGTGTTCCCTGTAGGATGTATTTAAAACACTTTTAATTCCAGCTTCAACACATTTCTAAGAAACTGTTATGACACGTGTGAATGTGTTAATATTTATATTTTACAGTTGTAACAGCGATAAATGTCTGGAGAGCTTGTTAATGACAACAATATCTCATCTCTGTCTCCTGTTTGCTCCTTTTTTTTTCAGACAACAAAAACCTTCAAAAAGCTTGCACTTCAAATTCAGGCTTTGCTACACATCTTAAAATGTAGACTGGAGTGTTTGCCAACGAGCCTTCAGACAGTTAGAGACTTGGGAATTAATCGTCTGGTTATTTTCGATTCGCTCCAGCCGATAGGCTAAACTAGCATGATGCCGTTAGCAATGTTGGATAGCATAGCAATGCTAATGTTGCTAACGTTTGTTTGCTCCTGTTTCACTACTGGATATAATGTTGTTGTGTATGATTTATGACGTATATATACAAATATATATATATATATATATATATATATATATATATATATATATATATATATATATATATATATATATATATATATATATGTATGTATGTATGTGTGGGAAAAAATATTTTATTATTATTATTTTTTTGGATAATCTAATTAAGACATATATATATATATATATATATATATATATATATATATATATATATATATATATATATATATATATATATATATATATATATATATATATATATATATATATATATATATATATATATATATAGTCGCACTGTATATATATATATATATATATATACATGTATATATATATATATATATATATATAGTCGCACTGTATATATATATATATATATATATATATATATATATATATATATATATATATATATATATGTATATATATATATATATATATATATATATATATATATATATATATATATATATATATATATATATATATATATATATATATATATATATATATATATATATATATATATATATATA
>NC_084747.1:2184886-2197386 GCF_033978785.1 Entelurus aequoreus
CATACTAAATATACTGCAAGTCACATACTAAATATACTGCAAGCCACATACTAAATATACTGCAAGTCACATACTAAATATACTGCAAGTCACATACTAAATATACTGCAAGTCACATACTAAATATACTGCAAGCTCACATACTAAATATACTGCAAGCCACATACTAAATATACTGCAAGCCTCACATACTAAATATACTGCAAGCCACATACTAAATATACTGCAAGTCACATACTAAATATACTGCAAGCCACATACTAAATATACTGCAAGTCACATACTAAATATACTGCAAGCCACATACTAAATATACTGCAAGTCACATACTAAATATACTGCAAGCCACATACTAAATACTGCAAGTCACATACTAAATATACTGCAAGTCACATACTAAATATACTGCAAGTCACATACTAAATATACTGCAAGCACATACTAAATATACTGCAAGTCACATACTAAATATACTGCAAGCCACATACTAAATATACTGCAAGTCACATACTAAATATACTGCAAGTCACATACTAAATATACTGCAAGTCACATACTAAATATACTGCAAGTCACATACTAAATATACTGCAAGCCACATACTAAATATACTGCAAGCCACATACTAAATATACTGCAAGTCACATACTAAATATACTGCAAGCCACATACTAAATATACTGCAAGTCACATACTAAATATACTGCAAGTCACATACTAAATATACTGCAAGTCACATACTAAATATACTGCAAGTCACATACTAAATATACTGCAAGCCACATACTAAATATACTGCAAGTCACATACTAAATATACTGCAAGCCACATACTAAATATACTGCAAGTCACATACTAAATATACTGCAAGCCACATACTAAATATACTGCAAGTCACATACTAAATATACTGCAAGTCCACTATACTAAATATACTGCAAGTCACATACTAAATATACTGCAAGTCACATACTAAATATACTGCAAGCTCACATACTAAATATACTGCAAGTCACATACTAAATATACTGCAAGCACATACTAAATATACTGCAAGTCACATACTAAATATACTGCAAGTCACATACTAAATATACTGCAAGTCACATACTAAATATACTGCAAGTCACATACTAAATATACTGCAAGTCACATACTAAATATACTGCAAGCACATACTAAATATACTGCAAGTCACATACTAAATATACTGCAAGCCACATACTAAATATACTGCAAGTCACATACTAAATATACTGCAAGTCACATACTAAATATACTGCAAGCCACATACTAAATATACTGCAAGCCACATACTAAATATACTGCAAGTCACATACTAAATATACTGCAAGTCACATACTAAATATACTGCAAGCACATACTAAATATACTGCAAGTCACATACTAAATATACTGCAAGTCACATACTAAATATACTGCAAGCACATACTAAATATACTGCAAGCCACATACTAAATAAGCAATAAATACTGCAAGTCACATACTAAATATACTGCAAGCCACATACTAAATATACTGCAAGTCACATACTAAATATACTGCAAGTCACATACTAAATATACTGCAAGTCACATACTAAATATACTGCAAGTCACATACTAAATATACTGCAAGTCCACATACTAAATATACTGCAAGTCACATACTAAATATACTGCAAGTCACATACTAAATATACTGCAAGTCACATACTAATATACTCAAGCCACATACTAAATATACTGCAAGTCACATACTAAATATACTGCAAGTCACATACTAAATATACTGCAAGTCACATACTAAATATACTGCAAGTCACATACTAAATATACTGCAAGTCACATACTAAATATACTGCAAGTCACATACTAAATATACTGCAAGTCACATACTAAATATACTGCAAGTCACATACTAAATATACTGCAAGTCACATACTAAATATACTGCAAGTCACATACTAAATATACTGCAAGTCACATACTAAATATACTGCAAGTCACATACTAAATACTGCAAGTCACATACTAAATATACTGCAAGTCACATACTAAATATACTGCAAGTCACATACTAAATATACTGCAAGCCACATACTAAATATACTGCAAGCCACATACTAAATATACTGCAAGTCACATACTAAATATACTGCAAGTCACATACTAAATATACTGCAAGCCACATACTAAATATACTGCAAGTCCACATACTAAATATACTGCAAGTCACATACTAAATATACTGCAAGCCACATACTAAATATACTGCAAGCCACATACTAAATATACTGCAAGTCACATACTAAATATACTGCAAGTCACATACTAAATATACTGCAAGCCACATACTAAATATACTGCAAGTCACATACTAAATATACTGCAAGTCACATACTAAATATACTGCAAGTCACATACTAAATATACTGCAAGTCACATACTAAATATACTGCAAGTCACATACTAAATATACTGCAAGCCACATACTAAATATACTGCAAGCCACATACTAAATATACTGCAAGTCACATACTAAATATACTGCAAGCCACATACTAAATATACTGCAAGTCACATACTAAATATACTGCAAGTCACATACTAAATATACTGCAAGTCACATACTAAATATACTGCAAGTCACATACTAAATATACTGCAAGTCACATACTAAATATACTGCAAGTCACATACTAAATATACTGCAAGTCACATACTAAATATACTGCAAGCCACATACTAAATATACTGCAAGTCACATACTAAATATACTGCAAGCCACATACTAAATATACTGCAAGCCACATACTAAATATACTGCAAGTCACATACTAAATATACTGCAAGTCACATACTAAATATACTGCAAGTCACATACTAAATATACTGCAAGTCACATACTAAATATACTGCAAGTCACATACTAAATATACTGCAAGTCACATACTAAATATACTGCAAGTCACATACTAAATATACTGCAAGTCACATACTAAATATACTGCAAGTCACATACTAAATATACTGCAAGTCACATACTAAATATACTGCAAGTCACATACTAAATATACTGCAAGCCACATACTAAATATACTGCAAGTCACATACTAAATATACTGCAAGTCACATACTAAATATACTGCAAGCCACATACTAAATATACTGCAAGTCCACATACTAAATATACTGCAAGTCACATACTAAATATACTGCAAGTCACATACTAAATATACTGCAAGCCACATACTAAATATACTGCAAGTCACATACTAAATATACTGCAAGTCACATACTAAATATACTGCAAGTCACATACTAAATATACTGCAAGTCACATACTAAATATACTGCAAGTCACATACTAAATATACTGCAAGTCACATACTAAATATACTGCAAGTCACATACTAAATATACTGCAAGCCACATACTAAATATACTGCAAGTCACATACTAAATATACTGCAAGTCACATACTAAATATACTGCAAGCACATACTAAATATACTGCAAGTCACATACTAAATATACTGCAAGTCACATACTAAATATACTGCAAGTCACATACTAAATATACTGCAAGTCACATACTAAATATACTGCAAGTCACATACTAAATATACTGCAAGTCACATACTAAATATACTGCAAGTCACATACTAAATATACTGCAAGTCACATACTAAATATACTGCAAGTCACATACTAAATATACTGCAAGTCACATACTAAATATACTGCAAGCCACATACTAAATATACTGCAAGCCACATACTAAATATACTGCAAGTCACATACTAAATATACTGCAAGTCACATACTAAATATACTGCAAGTCACATACTAAATATACTGCAAGCCACATACTAAATATACTGCAAGTCACATACTAAATATACTGCAAGTCACATACTAAATATACTGCAAGTCACATACTAAATATACTGCAAGTCACATACTAAATATACTGCAAGTCACATACTAAATATACTGCAAGTCACATACTAAATATACTGCAAGCCACATACTAAATATACTGCAAGCCACATACTAAATATACTGCAAGTCACATACTAAATATACTGCAAGTCACATACTAAATATACTGCAAGCCACATACTAAATATACTGCAAGTCACATACTAAATATACTGCAAGTCACATACTAAATATACTGCAAGTCACATACTAAATATACTGCAAGCCACATACTAAATATACTGCAAGTCACATACTAAATATACTGCAAGTCACATACTAAATATACTGCAAGTCACATACTAAATATACTGCAAGCCACATACTAAATATACTGCAAGTCACATACTAAATATACTGCAAGTCACATACTAAATATACTGCAAGTCACATACTAAATATACTGCAAGTCACATACTAAATATACTGCAAGTCACATACTAAATATACTGCAAGGCACATACTAAATATACTGCAAGTCACATACTAAATATACTGCAAGCCACATACTAAATATACTGCAAGTCACATACTAAATATACTGCAAGTCACATACTAAATATACTGCAAGTCACATACTAAATATACTGCAAGTCACATACTAAATATACTGCAAGCACATACTAAATATACTGCAAGCACATACTAAATATAC
The DNA here is from genome assembly GCF_033978785.1 of Entelurus aequoreus. NCBI lineage: Eukaryota > Metazoa > Chordata > Actinopteri > Syngnathiformes > Syngnathidae > Entelurus > Entelurus aequoreus. The sequence continues at coordinate 2,189,528 of NC_084747.1, forward strand.
TGCAAGTCCACATACTAAATATACTGCAAGTCACATACTAAATATACTGCAAGCCACATACTAAATATACTGCAAGTCACATACTAAATATACTGCAAGCCACATACTAAATATACTGCAAGTCACATACTAAATATACTGCAAGTCACATACTAAATATACTGCAAGTCACATACTAAATATACTGCAAGCCACATACTAAATATACTGCAAGTCACATACTAAATAACTGCAAGTCACATACTAAATATACTGCAAGTCACATACTAAATATACTGCAAGTCACATACTAAATATACTGCAAGTCACATACTAAATATACTGCAAGCCACATACTAAAATACTGCAAGCCACATACTAAATATACTGCAAGTCACATACTAAATATACTGCAAGTCACATACTAAATATACTGCAAGTCACATACTAAATATACTGCAAGCCACATACTAAATATACTGCAAGCCACATACTAAATATACTGCAAGTCACATACTAAATATACTGCAAGCCACATACTAAATATACTGCAAGCCACATACTAAATATACTGCAAGCCACATACTAAATATACTGCAAGTCACATACTAAATATACTGCAAGCCACATACTAAATATACTGCAAGTCACATACTAAATATACTGCAAGTCACATACTAAATATACTGCAAGTCACATACTAAATATACTGCAAGCCACATACTAATATACTGCAAGTCACATACTAAATATACTGCAAGTCACATACTAAATATACTGCAAGCACATACTAAATATACTGCAAGCCACATACTAAATATACTGCAAGTCACATACTAAATATACTGCAAGTCACATACTAAATATACTGCAAGTCACATACTAAATATACTGCAAGCCACATACTAAATATACTGCAAGCCACATACTAAATATACTGCAAGTCACATACTAAATATACTGCAAGCCACATACTAAATATACTGCAAGTCACATACTAAATATACTGCAAGTCACATACTAAATATACTGCAAGTCACATACTAAATATACTGCAAGTCACATACTAATATACTGCAAGTCACATACTAAATATACTGCAAGTCACATACTAAAATATACTGCAAGTCACATACTAAATATACTGCAAGTCACATACTAAATATACTGCAAGCCACATACTAAATATACTGCAAGCACATACTAAATATACTGCAAGTCACATACTAAATATACTGCAAGCCACATACTAAATATACTGCAAGCCACATACTAAATATACTGCAAGCCACATACTAAATATACTGCAAGTCACATACTAAATATACTGCAAGCCCATACTAATAACTGCAAGTCACATACTAAATATACTGCAAGTCACATACTAAATATACTGCAAGTCACATACTAAATATACTGCAAGTCACATACTAAATATACTGCAAGCCACATACTAAATATACTGCAAGCCACATACTAAATATACTGCAAGTCACATACTAAATATACTGCAAGTCACATACTAAATATACTGCAAGCCACATACTAAATATACTGCAAGTCACATACTAAATATACTGCAAGTCACATACTAAATATACTGCAAGCCACATACTAAATATACTGCAAGCCACATACTAAATATACTGCAAGTCACATACTAAATATACTGCAAGTCACATACTAAATATACTGCAAGTCACATACTAAATATACTGCAAGCCACATACTAAATATACTGCAAGCCACATACTAAATATACTGCAAGTCACATACTAAATATACTGCAAGTCACATACTAAATATACTGCAAGTCACATACTAAATATACTGCAAGTCACATACTAAATATACTGCAAGTCACATACTAAATATACTGCAAGCCACATACTAAATATACTGCAAGTCACATACTAAATATACTGCAAGTCACATACTAAATATACTGCAAGCCACATACTAAATATACTGCAAGCCACATACTAAATATACTGCAAGTCACATACTAAATATACTGCAAGTCACATACTAAATATACTGCAAGTCACATACTAAATATACTGCAAGCCACATACTAAATATACTGCAAGTCACATACTAAATATACTGCAAGTCACATACTAAATATACTGCAAGCCACATACTAAATATACTGCAAGTCACATACTAAATATACTGCAAGTCACATACTAAATATACTGCAAGCCACATACTAAATATACTGCAAGCCACATACTAAATATACTGCAAGTCACATACTAAATATACTGCAAGTCACATACTAAATATACTGCAAGTCACAACTAAATATACTGCAAGCCACTACTAAATATACTGCAAGCCACATACTAAATATACTGCAAGTCACATACTAAATATACTGCAAGTCACATACTAAATATACTGCAAGCCACATACTAAATATACTGCAAGTCACATACTAAATATACTGCAAGTCACATACTAAATATACTGCAAGTCACATACTAAATATACTGCAAGTCACATACTAAATATACTGCAAGTCACATACTAAATATACTGCAAGTCACATACTAAATATACTGCAAGTCACATACTAAATATACTGCAAGTCACATACTAAATATACTGCAAGTCACATACTAAATATACTGCAAGTCACATACTAAATATACTGCAAGTCACATACTAAATATACTGCAAGTCACATACTAAATATACTGCAAGTCACATACTAAATATACTGCAAGTCACATACTAAATATACTGCAAGTCACATACTAAATATACTGCAAGTGGACTACACAAGAGGTTGCCTACAGCCACAGCTGACATCACCACTGTGTGGTATCGGTAGAAGACACACGAGCAGACAACTCATCCTCGGTGAATTGAAGTATTTGCTGCAGCCGAGAACGAAAGAAAAGTCCAAAATAGAAAAAAAAAAGAAAGAAAGTCCAAAATACTTTTCAGGAAGTTTTCCTGCACGTTGAAGAAAAAAAGCGTGTGAAGCAAAAACTTGACTTTTGTCAAGCGAGAAGATTTTCTGTGCAGGAAGTGATCACACACACACACACACACACACACACACACACACACACACACACACACACACACACACACACACACACACACACACACACACACACACACACACACACACACACACACACACACACACACACACACACACACACACACACACACACACACACACACCATGTCATTGATGGCAATCCATCACAGCAGACACACACACACACACACACACACACACACACACACACACACACACACGCACGCACACACACACACACACACACACACACACACACACACACACACACACACACACACACACACACACACACACACACACACGCACACACGCAGTGTGACAGCAGCAGGGATCCCACGCAGACAAAACACAGACACAAAAAGTGCAAAGAGAGGCGCAGGTGGTGAGACTAGCAACTAATAAGAGAGCAGCCATGTCAAGAAGGAGAACAAATGTGGAGAACAGGAGAAAGAAGGAGAAGAAAAGAAGGAGAACAAATGTGGAGAACAAAAAAAGAAAAGAAGGACAAGAAAAGAAGGAGAACAAATGTGGAGAACAAAAAAAGAAGAAGAAGAAAAGAAGGAGAACAAATGTAGAGAACAAAAAAGAAAGAGAAGAAAAGAAGGAGAGCAAATGTGGACAACAAAAAAGAAGGACAAAAAAATAAGGAGGGAAAAAATGTGGACAACAAAAACAGAAGGATAAGAAAAGAAGGAGAACACAGGTGGAGGAAAAAAAAGAAGGAGAACAAAAGAAGGAGATTAAATGTGGAGAACACATGTGGAGAACAAAAAAGAAGGAGAACAAAAGAAGGAAAACAAATGTGGAGATCACATGTGGAGAACAAAAAAAGAAGGAGAGGAAAAGAAGGAGAACACACGTGGGGAACAAAAAAAGAGGGAGAAGAAAAGAAGGAGAACACGTGTGGAGGACAAAAAAAGGACAAAAAAGAAGGATAACAAAAAAAGAAGGACAAAAAAGAAGGAGAAGAAAAGAAGGAGAACACATGTGGAGAACAAAAAAAGAAGGACAAAAAAGAAGGATGACAAAAAATAAGGAGAAAAACGAATGAGAAGAAAAGAAGGAGAACACATGTGGAGAACAAAACAGAAGGACAAAAAAGAAGGATAGCAAAAAAGAAGGAGAAGAAAAGAAGGACAACACATGTGGGGAACCAAAAAGAAGGACAAAAATGAAGGATAACAAAAAAGAAGGAGAAGAAAAGAAGGACAACACATGTGGAGAACAAAAAAGAAGGAGAACAAAAAAGAAGGAGAAGAAAAGAAGGAGAACACATGTGGACAGCAAAAAAGAAGGAGAACACATGTGGAGAACAAAAAAGAAGGAGAACAAAAAAGAAGGAGAAGAAAAGAAGGAGAACACATGTGGAGAACAAAAAAGAAGGAGAAGAAAAAAAGGAGAACACATGTGGAAAACAAAAAAGAAGGAGAAGAAAAGAAGGAGAACACATGTGGAGAACAAAAAAGGAAGGAGAAGAAAAGAAGGAGAACACATGTGGAGAACAAAAAAAGAAGGAGAAGAAAAGAAGGAAGGAGAACACATGTGGAGAACAAAAAAATAAGGAGAAGAAAAGAAGGAGAACACATGTGGAAAACAAAAAAGAAGGAGAAGAAAAGAAGGAGAACACATGTGGAGAACAAAAAAGGAAGGAGAAGAAAAGAAGGAGAACACATGTGGAGAACAAAAAAATAAGGAGAAGAAAAGAAGGAGAACACATGTGGAGAACAAAAAAAGAAGGAGAAGAAAAGAAGGAGAACCCATGTGGAGAAAAAAAATAAGGAGAAGAAAAGAAGGTGAACACATGTGGGGAACAAAAAAGAAGGACAACAAAGAAGGATAACAAAAAAGAAGGAGAAGAAAAGAAGGAGAACACATGTGGAGAACAAAAAAATAAGGAGAAGAAAAGAAGGAGAACACATGTGGAGAACAAAAAAGAAGGATAACAAAAAAGAAGGATGACAAAAAAGAAGGAGAAGAAAAGAGGGAGAACACATGTGGAGAACAAAAAAAGAAGGAGAAGAAAAGAAGGAAGGAGAACACATGTGGAGAACAAAAAAATAAGGAGAAGAAAAGAAGGAGAACACATGTGGAGAACAAAAAAGAAGGATAACAAAAAAGAAGGATGACAAAAAAGAAGGAGAAGAAAAGAGGGAGAACACATGTGGAGAACAAAAAAAGAAGGAGAAGAAAAGAAGGAAGGAGAACACATGTGGAGAACAAAAAAATAAGGAGAAGAAAAGAAGGAGAACACATGTGGAGAACAAAAAAGAAGGATAACAAAAAAGAAGGATAAAAAAAAAAGAAGGAGAAGAAAAGAAGGAGAACATATGTGGAGAACAAAAAAAGAAGGAGAAGAAAAGAAGGAAGAACACATGTGGAGAACAAAAAATAAGGAGAAGAAAAGAAGGAGAACACATGTGGAGAACAAAAAAGAAGGATAACAAAAAAGAAGGATAACAAAAAAGAAGGAGAAGAAAAGAAGGAAGGAGAACACATGTGGAGAACAAAAAAAGAAGGAGAAGAAAAGAAGGAAGGAGAACACATGCTCCTGTGGTCTTCTACTAAGTTGTTGGAGCGAGGAAGCACTCACACATACTTCAAATATTCCAATAGAATATATTTGACCTGAAACAAACTTCATTAAAAACTTGTTTATTATAATGTTGTTGTTAAAATGTGTATATTATATTTTATTTAAATATGACATGTATATAATAATATGTCTAGTATAAGATTGTATTGTGTAATGTAATGTGTCTGCGCAATTATATATATATATATATATATATATATATATATATATATATATATATATATATATATATATATATATATATATATATATATATATATATATATATATATATATATATATATATATATATATATATAAGCCACATCAGTGTGTAAAGGATATCACCACATGGGCTCAGGAACACTTCAGTAACTACAGTTGGTCGCTACATCTGTAAGTGCGAGTTAAAACTCTACTATGCAAAGCCAAAGCCATTTATCAACAACACCCAGAAACGCTGTCGGCTTCGCTGGGCCTGAGCTCATCTAAGATGGACTGATACAAAGTGGAAAAGTGTTCTGTGGTCTGACGAGTCCACATTTCAAATTGTTTTTGGAAACTGTGGACGTCACAAAGAGGAAAAGAACCATCCGGATTGTTCTAGGGTGAAAGTGTAAAAGGCAGCATGTGTGATGGTATGGGGGTGTATTAGTGCCCAAGACATGGGTAACTTACACATCTGTGAAGGCGCCATTAATGCTGAAAGGTACATACAGCTTTTGGAGCAACATATGTTGCCATCCAAGCATGGACGCCCCTGCTTATTTCAGCAAGACAATGCCAAGCCACGTGTTACAACTTCATAGTAAAAGAGTGCGGGTACTAGACTGGCCTGCCTGTAGTCCAGACATTGAAAATGTGTGAAGGTTAACATATGAGAAGGGAGACTGTTGAACAACTTAAGCTGCACATCAAGCAAGAATGTTTTTTAGAGAGTGAATGTCGTAGTTTGTGACATTAAAACAGTCATAAAAAAAGGTTAAGTAAATATGAATCATTTCCTGAGAGCAACACAAACTTCTTCTGTCGATCCCCACAAGTCTGAGTCGGGACTAAAAATGGTGTAAAAAAGTTTCATGACAAATTTCTCGTTTTTGGGGGCGAAGAAACTGGAATTTGTGGTGTCTAACGAGCGAGAGTTGGATTGGAGTCTGCTTCTCCAACAACTTTGCATTTGCATCACAGACAACATCAAACTCACTTCTTGGAGGGGAAGTTCAGCCAGAGTTGACGAGCAGACAGGAAGGAGGAATTTACCTTCAAATTAAATGCTGACTCGGCTTTTTTTTTTTACAACAGCAGATGACTCAAGCTGAGAGTGTGTGTTTGAAAACAAAAAGGGTGTGTCAAGGTGTGTGTTTTATTTTTTTATTTTTTTTTTTAAAAGAAAAAAGAGAAAAAAGTGTGTGTGAATGCGCGTGTGTTTTATTTTGAAAAAAGGGTAAAAAGTTGTGTGTTTTTATTTTAAAAAGAAAAAAGAGAAAAAAGTGTGTGTGAATGCGCGTGTGTTTTATTTTGAAAAAAAGGGGAAAAAGGTGTGTGTTTTTATTTTTAAAAGAAAAAAGAGAAAAAAGTGTGTGTGAATGCGCGTGTGTTTTATTTTGAAAAAAGGGGAAAAAGGTGTGTTTTTTTATTTTAAAAAAAAAAAAGAGAAAAAAGTGTGTGTGAATGCGTGTGTGTTTTATTTTGAAAAAAGGGGGAAAAGGTGTGTGTTTTTATTTTTAAAAGAAAAAAGAGAAAAAAGTGTGTGTGAATGCGCGTGTGTTTTATTTTGAAAAAAGGGTGTGTCAAGGTGTGTGTTTTTAAAAAAAAAAAATGTTTAAAGGAAAAATTTGTTTGTGTGTGTGAGAAAGTGCGTTTTATTTTTTAAAAAGGAAAAAGAGAAACAAGTGTCTGTGAATGCGCGTGTGTTTTATTTTGAAAAAAGGGGAAAAAGGTGTGTTTTTTTATTTTAAAAAGAAAAAAGAGAAAAAAGTGTGTGTGAATGCGCGTGTGTTTTATTTTGAAAAAAGGGGGAAAAGGTGTGTTTTTATTTTAAAAAGGAAAAAGAGAAAAAAGTGTGTGAATGCGCGTGTGTTTTATTTTGAAAAAAGGGGAAAAAGGTGTGTTTTTTTATTTTAAAAAGGAAAAAGAGAAAAAAGTGTGTGTGAATGCGCGTGTGTTTTATTTTGAAAAAGGGGGAAAAGGTGTGTGTTTTTATTTAAAAAGAAAAAAGAGAAAAAAGTGTGTGTGTGAATGCGCGTG